>NC_135956.1:2244974-2312474 GCF_053455715.1 Rhinoraja longicauda
TTTGTACGTTCTCCCCGTGACCGCATGGGTTTTCTCCGAGATCTTCGGTTTCCTTCCGCGCTCCAAAGACGTACAGGTTTGTAGGTTAATTGGCTTGGTGTGAGTGTAAATGGTCCCTAGTGGGTGCAGGATAGTGTTAATGTGCGGGGATCGCTGGTCGGTGCGGACTCGGTGGGCCGAAGGGCCTGTTTCCGCGCTGTATCTCTAAACTAAACTAAAGGAGGAAGCACGGGAGAATGGGTGAGAATGGGGCAAGAAGGGAAGCAGAAGCAGGAAGCAGGGGTGCAGAGACAGGGAACAGGAGGGAGAGAGAGAGAGAGCCGAACGACTTGCAGAGGGAGAGAGGGGAAGAGAGAGAGAGAGAGAGAAAGAAGGTAGATAGTGATTTGCATCACGGATGAACAAACACAGACACCTAATCTTTTCTAGGCACTGAATTTTGACTGAGCTCCTTTGAAAGCAAGTGCTCAGTTTGATTCGCTGCCTGTTTCCTGCCTTGACTTACACCAGGTTTGCCACCTAACTCCCTCATTCTTTCCATTATATTTTACAGTGGCATTAAATCACAATTAATTCACATTTACTTTATAATTACACAGTTAATCATAATTATTTTTAATTAACTGACAGCCCTAATTACAATGTTAGAAAGTTAAAGTTGTTGATAATGTTATGTTACATTATGTTGTAAAGTTATAATGTTAATAATGAACACAGCAGTCGATAAAGCCTTTTTGCAGATTTCACTTTTGATTATTTGTTGCTCTGCGTTTTTATATGAAATGCTATATCATGATTTTGCATCAACGTTATTCTTTGAAATAGGTTTTTCCCGGAATGGCGGGACTGTCGTATGTTGAAAGGCTGGAGCAATTGGGCTTGTACACACTGGAATTTAGAAGGATGAGGGGGGATCTTATTGAAACATATAAGATAATTAGGGGATTGGACACCTTAGAGGCAGGAAACATGTTCCCAATGTTGGGGGAGTCCAGAACAAGGGGCCACAGTTTAAGAATAAGGGGTAGGCCATTTAGAACGGAGATGAGGAAGAACTTTTTCAGTCAGAGAGTGGTGAAGGTGTGGAATTCTCTGCCTCAGAAGGCAGTGGAGGCCAGTTCGTTGGATGCTTTCAAGAGAGAGCTGGATAGAGCTCTTAAGGATAGCGGAGTGAGGGGGTATGGGGAGAAGGCAGGAACGGGGTACTGATTGAGAGTGATCAGCCATGATCGCATTGAATGGCGGTGCTGGCTCGAAGGGCTGAATGGCCTCCTCCTGCACCTATTGTTTATTGTCTATTGTCTATTGTCCTGTGACAATCGGATTTCTTAAGTATTGGAAGCTTTTATTAAGGGTTGGAAGCTTTCAAAAGCGGTTGAGAGTTCCTTCTGGCACTCATGTGTCTACTCCTGGAGAGGGAGGTGAACCTATTTAAGAAAAACTAGGTAACATCCCAAGTAAATGAACAGTGGGATTTCTTAAGCATAGATGAAGCTCCAGACCTAACTGATTTCCACCCCATTTTCCCCCTTAATCCTTGTCAAAAAAAGTCAATATTCTTACAGTAGAAATAAAATTATTATGCAATGCAATCACTTTTTTTATTTGTGTCATCACACAACTGTTTGCCAATCGCGAGCACATTTTAGTGCCACGTGGTTGCCCTCTGCAAGATCCTTTACAGTGCGTGTGTCATGCAGCATGTCACAGCTCAGGAGATGTTCCATAGTCTGGAGGCCCCGTCCACACTCGCAGTCTGCCACATCTTCAGTGTATCCCCACTTCAGCACGTTCGGTTTGCTCCTCCCCACGCCTGTCCACAGTCTATTGAGACGGCGCCAGGTTATCCACAGTTGGTCGGAACCTGGTGGGAGTTTCTCAGAGGGGTCGATTGCCATGTGAATGTCTTCCGGAGATTTCTCTAGTCTCTCTTCCCAGAGTTTGAGCCTTCTGGACGATGCACTGCAGTCCAGGGGATGGACAGAAGAGAGGAAACTTCTGTGTGATTTCAAACGCTGAGGTAACAAAGGCTGGTCATGTAGGGGGTGTCTTTCATCCTGATTGTCTGAGGCGTTCTTTGTGACTGGCGACAGCTCTTCTGATTCCAGGAGGTGACATCTGTGTCAGAATGCTATCACTGAGAAATGTGGTTTGAACCAACGGGATTGCAAACTTGGGTACGAGCCCTTGGAAAAATCTAACGGTCTCAGACTGGTCCGAATTTTACAATCTATTCTAGTCATGGATACTATTGCCACCACTCTTCATGTTTTTCCATGGATATGGCTTTCTCTAAAGAAGGCAATTAATGTGTTCCCCTCAGTTATTGGACAGCAACAGAGGGAGCTTCACTACAGGCACAGAAAAGTCAAACGCCATTTGAGGGCTTAATGGTGGAACAAACAGGGCAATTGATTATCACAAGATAGATGGTCATGCAAACTATATCCCAGAATATAATGATCTCATGTGTTACTTAAATAGCAAACCACTCATCCTCAGTACACACCCTGCCCTGTATTTTATAATTTTATTTTTAAAGCATAACTATTTTGCAAGGGCAGTAACCGCAATATATAAATAAAGCCAGATGATATACTCATACCAAGGGAACACCTTCTCATCCCAAAAACAGCATCCGCAGTTAAACTGGAAATAATACACCACAGAAAATTGTCTTAAGGAAAACAGCTTCCAAAGGTTGAATTTCTGCAATCTTTAACTCCTTAAGCTAAACGGTGAGTAAACAATTCAGTAGTGTGGCTGTCAGAAAGCTTATCTTAAAATCCACCATCTAACCACACCATACCTTTGAGCACATAAACACGATGGCTCTTGAGTGTATTGCTGAGGGATGCTGCTAGGGTTGCCAACTTCCTCACTCCCAAATATGGGACAAGGTGATGTCACCGCCCCACGCGACCTCACCCAGCCAGCGGCCATATGCTCCCGCTCCAGCAATGGCGGCCGCCTGGGCTGGGAGGCGGGTTGCTATGCAACCTCCATTAGGCGGCTCCCGGGCCTACACTGTCAGGGATTGCAGCGGCCCTGGGCGACAGTGTCCGGGCCTACAGTGTCCGGGCCTACAACATAGAGGCCTACAGTGTCCGGGCTTACAGTGTCCGGGCCTACAACATTGAGGCCTACAGTGTCTGGGCCTAATATGGGACAAGGGCGGTCCCGTACGGGACAAAACAAATTAGCCCAAAATGCTGGGTATCCCGGCTAATACGGGACAGTTGGCCACCCTAGGTGCGGCCTTGCAGAGATGCCTGGGTTAAAGTTCAACTCGCCATCCCCTTGTTTGTGCCAGGGAATGAGATGGAAAGCTACCACCCACAGGTTGCCCAAACCCTTCTCTGTGTAACTTTCAAATGACCCTCAAAATGGGTAATTGGACGCTTGCTTGACATAGACAGAGCTTAGGTATCCATGGCATGCGGCCATCAGGCAATCTCAATCCAACTCCAAGCTAATTCGTGGACGACACCACCATCGTAGGCCGGATATCAAATAATGGCCTTACAGAGCACAGGAAGGAGATGGAGAACCTTGAATCCAGGTGTGGAGTCAACAACCTTTCTCTCAACGTCATCAAGACAAAGGAGATAGTGATGGACTTCAGGAAGCAGAGTGACACACACACCCTGGCATGCATGGACAGTGCCAAAGTAGAGATGGTTTAAAGCTTCAAATACCGATGAGTTACCAGCAACTTCTGCTGGTCCATCCGTATCGAAGCAAGGGCCAAGGAAGCACACCAACCTCCCCCCTCTACTTCCTTAGAAGGCTTAGCACGTTCGGCATGTCCCCCACAACTCTCACCAACTTCTACAGATGTGCTGTAGAAAGCATTTTAGTTTAGTTTAGAGATACAGTGCAGAAACAGGTCCTTTTGGCCCACTGGTGCCATGCCGACCAGCGATCCCCACACACTAACACTATCCTGCACCCACTAAGGACAATTTTTAAAAAACATTTTTACATTTACCGAGCCAATAAACCTGCAAACCTCTATGTCTTTGGAGTGTGGGAGGAAACTGATGATCTCAATGTTCCCAATGTTGGGGGAGTCCAGAACCAGGGGCCACAGTCTTAGAATAAAGGGGAGGCCATTTAAAACTGAGGTGGGAAGGAACTTTTTCACCCAGAGAGTTGTGAATTTTGGAATTCTCTGCCAGTGGAGGCCAAATCACTGTATGAATTTAAAAGAGAGAAGTTGGGCACAGATTGTGGATGATCAGCCACGATCAGAATGAATGGCGGTGCTGGCTCGAAGGGCCGAATGGCCTCCTCCTGCACCTGTTTTCTATGTTTCTATCTCGGAGAAAACCCACGCAGATCACAGGGAGAACGTAGGTCTCTGGTGCTGCATTCGCTGTAAGGCAGCAACTCTATGATTTGGGATCAGCTCCATCCAAGACCGCATGAAATTGCAAAGAATTGTGGACGCAGCCCAGACCATCACACAAACCAACCTCCCTTCCATTGACTCGATTTACACCTCACGCTGCCTCAGCAAGGCCAGCAGCATAATCAAGGACCAGTCGCACCCTGGCCACTCCCTCTTCTCCCCTCTCCCATCGGGTAGAAGGTATAGAAATGTAAAAACGCACATCTCCAGATTCAGGGACAGTTTCTTCCCAGCTGTTACCAGACAACTGAACCATCCTATCAACAACTAGGGAGCAGTCCTGAGCTACTACTCCCAGTCTGACCTCTCTGTCATGGGCCTCCTCCAGTGCCATAGTGAGGCCCGCCGGAAATTGGAGGAACAGCACTTCATATTTCGCCTGGGCAGTTTGCGGCCCGGTGGTATGAACGTCGACTTCTCCAACTTCAGATAGCTCCTCTGTCCCTCCCTTCCCCTCCTCCTTCCCAGATCTCCCTCTACCTTCCTGTCTCCACCTATATCCTTCCTTTGTCCTGCCCCCCTGACATCAGTCTGAAGAAGGGTCTCGACCCGAAACGTCACCCATTCCTTCTCTCCCGAGATGCTGCCTGACCTGCTGAGTTACTCCAGCATTTTGTGAATAAATCGATTTGTACCAGCATCTGCAGTTATTTTCTTATACTACTATCTACCTCATTGGAGATACTCGAACTATGTTTAATCAGACTTTACTTGACTTCTTCTTGCACTAAACATTATTCTCTTTATCATACACTGTGGATGGTTCGATTGTAATCATGTATTATCTTTCTGGTGATGGTTAGTACACAACAAAAGCTTGACACTGTGCCTCGCTCGGTACATGTGGCAATAAACTCAACTCAACTGAACTAAACTAAACTAAATTAAACTAAAACAAACTAATGCAGCTTGCATCAAGCACTCTACTGCAATGCTGACAGCAACAGACATACATCATCCTCATACATCCTGATATTTCTAAAGCAGAGACAGAGAGATTCTTGATTGTACGGGTGTCAGGGGTTCTGGGGAGAAGGCAGGAGAATGGGGTTAGGAGGGAAGATAGCTCAGCTATGATTGAATGGAGGGGGTAGACTTGATGGGCCGAATGGCCTAATTCTGCTCCTGTCACTTATGACCTTATGCCCTTATGTGTTTGAGTTTAGTTTCGAGATACAGCGCAGACGGAAACAGGCCCTTCGGTCCACCGAATCCATGCCAACCAGCGATCCCCGCACATTAACACTATCCTACACACGCACTAGGGACAATTTTACATTTATACCAAGCCAATTAACCTACAAACCTGTACGTCTTTGGAGCGTGGGAGGAAATCGAAGATCTCGGAGAAAACCCCAGGCAGGTCACGGGGAGAACGTACAAACTCCGTACAGACAGCGCCCGTAGTCGGGATGGAACCCGGGTCTCCGTCGCTGTAAGCATTGTAAGGCAGCAACTCTACCGCTGCGCCACCGTGCCGCCCACCATGATTATTCACAGTGTTATTCAATATTAACTAATAGGTGAGCCAAACATTTTGTTCAGTGGCACTAACGAACCATTTTCTTTGTCACAAGCAGGGGACAGGTCAACCAGCAGGGGCGGGCACGGCTGGATCGTCATATCCCCACGGGGGAGAGAGTATCTGCTATAAATGCAGCTGCAGTTACTGCAGTCACAGTTGGTTGGCATATGAGGAAAGATTGGAAAGACTAGGCTTGTATTCACTGGTGTTTAGAATTATGAGAGGGAATCTTATAGAGACGTATAAAATTATAAAAGGACTGCACAAGCTAGATGCAGGAAACATGTTCCCAATGTTGGGGGAGTCCAGAACCAGGGGCCACACAGTCTAAGAATAAAGGGGAGGCCATTTAAAACTGAGGTGAGAAAAATACTTTTTCACCCAGAGAGTTGTGAATTTGTGGAATTCTCTGCCACAGAAGGCAGTGGAGGCCAAATTACTGGATGAATTTAAAAGAGAGTTAGATAGAGCTCTAGGGGCTAGTGGAATCAAGGGATATGGGGAGAAGGCAGGCACGGGTTACTGATTGTGGATGATCAGCCATGATCACAATGAATGGCGGTGCTGGCTCGAAGGGCCGATTGTCCTCCTCCTGCACCTATTGTCTATGTTTCTATGCTCATGTCCAGCAATGGAGCTGTAACTAAAGGAGGTCAGCAATCAGATACCTTATCCTCCCCCCCCCCCCCTCCCCCACCCCACTCACCCACATTTCACTTCCTTCTCAAACCACACTCTTCTGAGACTAATGTGTAGGAAGGAACTGCAGATGCTGGTTTAACCTGAAGAAAGGCACACAATGCTGGAGTAACTCAGCGGGACAGGCAGCATCTCAGGAGAGAAGGAATGGGAGATGGAACGCCACCCATTCCCCCTCTCCAGAGATGCTGCCTGTCCCGCTGAGTTACTCCAGCATTGTGTCACTCTTCTGAGACTAAGCTGAACTGATTCACAACGCAGAGAGAAGAAAGACACACCTCAGCATCACCCCAAAATCCGTTCCCCAAACCCCCTCCTTTCTCCACTGTTTACCATTCACTTATGATGCAGTCAATATCCTATTTAGAAAGAGGAACGAATATTTCAATGGAAGCTTATCGGGACTCAGTTTAACATTCCCACCAGATTAGTTGAGCATGTTGTGTGGTCCAGTAGCTGGGCAAATGGAAGCCTGGCACTCATGTTCTGCACAGGGGTGATTAATTCTCCCTTCCCGGAACTTTTGCAATGCTTTATTTACCCTGACATTTATACCAAGCTGGCTTGCAATGCTCATTATGTGCTGGAGTTGACATGTGGCATTGCAGCCAAGCAGACTGTGTGATGGTTGGCCGCAGAGAGAGGCAAGGTGTGTTCTGCCGATCCAGTCCATGGGAGACTCAGGAGGTCAGATTTGAATAATTTGCTGGAAAGACTGCTGAGGGAGATTTATGGGGATGCTGCCAGGACTCGAGGGCCTGAGCAATAGGGAGAGTTTGGGCAGGTGAGGACTTTATTCTTTGGAGCGAAGGAGACAAGGGGCGATCTTGTAAAGGTGTATAAAATCAGGAGAGAAATAGACAGGATTATTGCACAGTCTTTTACCCAGATTGGGGGAATCAAGAGCCAGAGGGTACTCTCACGTTTAAGGTGAGACGAGAAAGATTCAATAGGAACCTGCAGGGCAACTTTTTCATATGGAGGCTGGTGGGCACATGGAATAAATGCCAGATAGGTAGTTTAGTTTAGTTTAGTTTAGAGATACAGCGCGGAAACAGGCCCTTTCGGCCCACCGGGTCCGCGCCGACCAGCGATCCCCGCACATTAACACTATCCTACACCCACTAGGGACATTTTTAACATTTACCAAGTCAATTAACCTACAAAGCTGTACGTCCTTGGAGTGTGGGAAGAAACCGAAGATCTCGGAGGAAACCCGCGCAGATCACGGGGAGGTACAAACTCCGTACAGACGGCGCCCGTAGTCAGGATGGAACCCGGGTCTCTGGCGCTGCATTCGCTGTAAGGCAGCAACTCTACCGCTGCACCACCGTGACCAGCCTGCAGGAACTATAACAGCATATCATATCATATCATATCATATATATACAGCCGGAAACAGGCCTTTTCGGCCCACCAAGTCCGTGCCGCCCAGCGATCCCCGTACATTAACACTATCCTACACCCACTAGGGACAATTTTTACATTTTACCCAGCCAATTAACCTACATACCTGTACGTCTTTGGAGTGTGGGAGGAAACCGAAGATCTCGGAGAAAACCCACGCAGGTCACGGGGAGAACGTACAAACTCCTTACAGTGCAGCACCCGTAGTCAGGATCGAACCTGAGTCTCCAGCGCTGCATTCGCTGTAAAGCAGCAACTCTACCGCTGCGCTACCGTGCTGCCCATTTAAAAGACATTTGGACAGGTACATGGATAGGAAAGGTTTTGAGGGCTGTGGGCTAAACATGGGCCAGGTGGAACGAACACAGATGAATCATCTTGGTTGGTATGAACAAGTTGGGCCAAAGGGCCTGTTTCCGTGCTGAGTGACTCTAAGGTTGGCCACTCCAGAAAGGAACAGCTTAGCTCATCTCCTGCCTTCTCTTTCCTCCTCTATCTTCTCTTCTTCCCTTCCCTCTTGCGGCTGCCCTCCGTGTTTCTCCTTGTGTAGCTGACGTGTAGGTTGTGCAACATGTGACACGTTACTCCAGGCCTTCACTCCTGCCCTGCCTGGTTCCTCAGGCTCACTCACTCACACGGATCAAGGCAGCAGAATCATTTCTTCAGCCTGCTGCAACTTCGCTCCGTCACATTTCATTCGCTGGATTCAAGTGTCTGCATGTGTGTGTGTGATGTTGTAACCACCCAGCCCATCCAACAACCCCATCGGTTTGTCTGCATGTGTGTGTATGTTGTTGTTGTAACAACCCAGACCATCCAACAACCTCATCGGTTTGTCTGCTGATCTGATGGCGTCGTGCCTCAGCCAGGGCGTTATCATAAGGTCATAAGTGATAGGAGCAGAATTCAGCCATTCGGCCCATCAAGTCTACTCTACCATTCAATCATGGCTGATCTATCTCTCTCCCTCCTAACCCCACTCTCCTGCCTTCTCCCCATAACCCCTGACACCCGTACTAATCAAGAATCTATCTATCTCTGCCGTAAAAATATATCCACTGACTTGGCCTCCACAGCCGTCTGTGGCAAAGAGTTCCACAGATTCACCACCCTCTGACTAAAGAAATTCCTCCTCATCTCCTTCCTAAAAGAACTTCCTAAAGGGCGGCACGGTGGCGCAGCGGTAGAGTTGCTGCCTTACAGTGAATGCAGCACCGGAGACTTAGGTTCGATCCTGACTGCGGGTGCTGTCTGTACGGAGTTTGTACGTTCTCCCCGTGACCTGCGTGGGTTTTCTCCGAGATCTTCGGTTTCCTCCCACACTCCAAAGACGTGCAGGTATGTAGGTTAATTGGCTGGGCAAATGTGGGAGGAAACCGAAGATCTCGAAGGAAACCCGCGCAGGTCACGGGGAGAAGGTACAAACTCCGTACAGACAGCACCCACAGTCAGGACCGAACCTGAAGAGAAGATAGAGGAGGAAGAGAAGGCAGGAGATGAGCTAAGCTGTTCCTTTCTGGAGTGGCCAACCTTAGAGTCATAGAGTCACTCAGCGCGGAAACAGGCCCTTTGGCCCAACTTGTTCATACCAACCAAGATGATTCATCTGTGTTCGTTCCACCTGGCCCATGTTTAGCCCACAGCCCTCAAAACCTTTCCTGTCCATGTACCTGTCCAAATGTCTTTTAAATGCTGTTATAGTTCCTGTAGGCTGGTCATGGTGGTGCAGCGGTAGAGTTGCCGCCTTACAGCGAATGCAGCGCCAGGGAACCCGGGTTCCATCCTGACTACGGGTGCATTCTGTACGGAGTTCATACCTTCAGACGTACAGACGGCGCCCGTAGTCGGGATCGAACCTGAGTCTCCGGCGCTGCATTCGCTGTAAGGCAGCAACTCTACCGCCGCGCCACCGTGCCGGTAGATAGATAGATTCTTGATTAGTACGGGTATCAGAGGTTATGGGGACAAGGCGGGAGAGTGGGGTTAAGAGGGAAAGAAAGACTAGTTATGATTGAATGGCGGAGTAGACTTGGTGGGCCAAATGGCCTAATTCTGCTCCTATCACATGAACATGAATTTATAAAGCTGCCAAGTTGTAGCCCCTGCAGCTGCCGAGGAGGGAGCAGCAAATGTGGCTCTTCAGCACAGAAGGTCAGTGAGATCCCTTGGGCAACAGATGAATTTGCTCTGCTAGTAGTGGGTTTAGGAGCGCCCCATCCACTCTTTATCTCCCCCCATAGAAGCTATGCTTTCCCAGGGCAGGGCAGGTATCAATTAAGAAATTATCCTGATTTTCTGCTTCCTCTTTCACTGACCATGACAACCCCAATTCCAGGAGACATTTTCATTTCACTTCTGAAAGAGGTCCTTCTGCAGTTGTACAGGGCCCTAGTGAGACCACACCTGGAGTACTGTGTGCAGTTTTGGTCTCCAAATTTGAGGAAGGATATTCTTGCTATTGAGGGCGTGCAGCGTAGGTTTACTAGGTTAATTCCCGGAATGGCGGGACTGTCGTATGTTGAAAGACTGGAGCGACTAGGCTTGTATACACTGGAATTTAGAAGGATGAGAGGAGATCTTATCGAAACGTATAAGATTATTATGGGGTTGGACACGTTAGAGGCAGGAAACATGTTCCCAATGTTGGGGGAGTCCAGAACCAGGGGCCACAGTTTAAGAATAAGGGGTAGGCCATTTAGAACTGAGATGAGGAAAAACTTTTTCAGTCAGAGATTTGTGAATCTGTGGAATTCTCTGCCTCAGAAGGCAGTGGAGGCCAATTCTCTGAATGCATTCAAGAGAGAGCAGAGGGGAGATGGCCAGTGGAAAGGGGTGAGAGGGAGGGGTGAGATGGGGACTGGCAGTGGATCGGGAGGAAGGAGATGATGGGGAGATGGAGCCAGAAGGTGCAAGGACAGTGCTAGTGCTGGGACCAAGCGCAGGCTCAGTGATCGTTTCGCTGAACACCTCCACTCAGTCCGCCTTAACCAATCTGATCTCCCGGTGGCTCAGCACTTCAACTCCCCCTCCCATTCCCAATCTGACCTTTCTGACCTGGGCCTCCTCCATTGTCAGAGTGAGGCCCAGCGCAAATTGGAGGAACAGAACCTCATATTTCGCTTGGGCAGTTTACACCCCAGCGGTATGAACATTGACTTCTCTAACTTCAGATAGTCCCTGCCTCCCCTCCCCTTCCCAGTTCTCCCACCAGTCTTCCTGTCTCTGACTACATCCTATCTTTGTCCTGCCCCCTCCCCTGACATCAGTCTGAAGAAGGGTCTCCAAACAAAAGGTCACCCATTCCTTCTCTCCAGAGATGCTGCCTGACCCGCTGAGTTACTCCAGCATCTTGCGTCTACCTTCGATGGGCAAATGGAACCCGTGGTGTGGTTCAGCTCATTCCCTCTTGCTGCTGCTCCTTTGACAGCCAGGCCTGTGTTCCACAGCCCCGGTCCATTTTGCCCGTCCCCATGTAATGCAAAGGTCCCCATGTTTCATACACTGAAGTGAAAGCTAAAGTCCCTCAGCAATTGCACTGCACTCCCAGCCTGCCGGGAGTGGGCAATGGTTTCACTGAGGCGAGGCAGTGGAGGAATGTTGGATGCAGGAGGAGGAGGAGGGTTGTTCAGCTCCAGTACAGCAGTCCTGGCATCAAACCTGAATGACATGCGAATCGATCTCACTCTCCGCCTACGCTGCATACTTGTGGTGGATGCTTGCTCCGTACACAGTAACACGAGAACATCAGTGAAAGGAATGGGAGGAGGTCTTGCAGCCCCTCGAGCCTGTTCCATCATTCAACCATATCTTTGACCTCAATTCTATTTTCCCGCTGGTCCCCAGAACTCTGGATGCTACTGTACTTCTGAGTGTTGAATATACTTCAGTGATTCACTCCCCAACATGCCAGCCAGGGTGTTGTTTGTTAGATTGGGACTGACTTAGCATCCTTGCCAAAAATAACAACTGCACAGAGCCACATTTTGCAGCCCTTGTTCAACCTCAGTTATGGTGTCTTGATGTGTTCAAAATGGCTGCAATATTTCCCGTGTTTATTACAATGTTAAAACCCTTTGTTACTTCTAAAAACAGTTTGGCCATCCAAGGTATTTTAAATACAGATTTTTCTTTCTTATTTTGGATGTAGATTGTACAATGTACAGAAATTCAGTGGTATGGATTGGCAAGAGAACTTCCTTCACCCAATGTCAAAATTGCTGAGTGGAGGAGAAATTCAAGTTGTTTTTCCTAACAGGATAATATATTGCAGGATTGCTATTTATTTTTATACTAATAAACAGTCCTATCTGCAGTAAATGCAGTTTTTTAACATTTTATTTCACTGCTGAAAAGAAACAAAATATATCTGTAAAATCAGGAAATAATAAAGTATGGAAATGAAAGAAAGTATTGAGCATAATTTGAACTGGCATCTGGATTATGTTTACTATTAACTAATAATGTTTCAGAATAAAGCTCGATCATTAGTTGTGCCACATTGGAAAGAATGTGGACTGTCTCACATTTTATTTATTGGTTTCTCAACACCCAAATTACATTTTAAAAAACTGTTCATTCAATGTTCCACAGGCAATGCCTTGTGAATACAGTGCTGATTTAATGCGGCAGATTTAAGGTCCATAGGAACACAACATTACGTTTACCTTAAGGTGCTATTTTGGATTGGATTTGGTGCTGAATGCAAATTGATTGGTGTCAATTCAGACCTTCCTATTGACATTCGGTGGGGTTTTGCACAGCAAGTTCTTCTCAAAATAGCACGTGTGTCCAAATGTCCTGTGGACAAAACATGTGTGTCTATCTGACTAATCGTATTGAAGAATCACAGTGACCAGCACAACGATTGACTGGAGAGAAGGAATGGGTGACGTTTCGGGTCGAGAACCTTCTTTGAAGGATCTCTGAAGAAGGGTCTCGACCCGAAACGTCACCAATTCTTTCTCTGCGGAGATGCTGCCTGTCCTGCTGAGATACTCCAGCTTTTTGTGTCTATCTTCAGTTTAAGCCAGCATCTGCGGTTCCTTCCTACACAATATTATCATTATTTTGTGTCATCATACAGCTGTTTGCCAATAGCGAGCACATTTTAGTGCCACGTGGTTGCCCTCTGCAAGACCCTTTACAGTGCGTGTGTCATGCAGCATGTCACAGCTCAGGAGATGTTCCATAGTCTGGAGGCCCCGTCCACACTTGCAGTCTGCCACATCTCCAGTGTATCCCCACTTCAGCACGTTCGATTTGCTCCTCCCCACGCCTGTCCGCAGTCTGTTGAGACGGCGCCAGGTTATCCACGGTTGGTCGGAACCTGGTGGGAGTTTCTTAGAGGGATCGATTGCCATGTGAGGGCCTTCCGGAGATTTCTCTAGTCTTTCTTCCCAAAGTTTGATTCCTACACAATGATTGACTGGTTGGAAATGCTGTGATTCAAATCAAGAAAAGAAAGTAAAATAAAGAGTGGTGTAAATTGGACACCATATATTGACTGGTTGCATCACGGCCTGGTTCTGCAACTTAAATGCCCAGGAAACAAGAAGATTGCAAAATAAGGTGAACACTGCCCAGTCCATCATGGGTCCTGACCTCCCCATCTTCTAAAGGATCTACAGGAGTCACTGCCTCAAAAAGGCAGCAGCATCATCAGAGACCCACACCACCCTGGCCAAGCTCTCATCCCACTCCTGCCATCGGGGAGAAGGTACAGGAACTTGAAAACTGTAACGTCCAGGTTCAGGAACAACTTCTTCCCTACAGCCATCAGGTTATTAACACCACAACCTTCAAATTAGCTCCGAACTACATTGGGGCCATTGGGGCATTTCTTTTGTCTTTGGTGTTTACAGAGTACTATGTTTACCTTATATATCTGATATGCCAGATATATCTGTTGTGCTGCTGCAAGTAAGAATCTCATTGGTGAGGGCGTGCAGCGTAGTTTTATTAGGTTAATTCCCGGAATGGCGGGACTGTCATATGTTGAAAGACTGGAGCGACTGGGCTTGTATGCACTGGAATTTAGACGGATGAGAGGAGATCTTATCGAAACGTATAAGATTATTAAGGGGTTGGACATGTTAGAGGCAGGAAACATGTTCCCAATGTTGGGGGAGCCCAGAACCAGGGACCACAGTTTAAGAATAAGGGGTAGGCCATTTAGAACTGAGATGAGGAAAAACATTTTCAGTCAGAGAGTTGTGAATCTGTGGAATTCTCTGCCTCAGAAGGCAGTGGATGCCAATTCTCTGAATGCATTCAAGAGAGAGTTAGATAGAGCTCTTAAGGATAGCGGAGTCAGGGGGTATGGGGAGAAGGCAGGAACGGGGTACTGATTGAGAATGATCAGCCATGATCACATTGAATGGTGGTGCTGGCTCGAAGGGCCGAATGGCCTCCTCCTGCACCTATTGTCTATTATCTATTGTCTATTGTGTTCCGTTTCGGGAGTTATGACAATAAAACACTCTTGACTCTTGACTTGGGAAAGAAAGGTAGAAGTAAATGGTACAAAAATAGTAACAAAATGATTCTTTGAATGGATCTTAATAGCTAACATATGCTGGAAATGGACTACATTTATGAAGGTAAATTTGCAGTGTCAGAAAAGCAGTTTGTCAGTATGCACTGCCACGCCATCACAAAATTACTTGTGTGGCACGGTGGTGCAGCGGTAGAGTTGCTGCCTTACAGCGAATGCAGCGTCGGAGACCCGGGTTCCAACCTGACTACGGGTGCTGTCTGTACGGAGTTTGTACGTTCTCCCCGTGACCTGCGTGGGTTTTCTCCGAGATCTTCAGTTTCCTCCCGCATTGCAAAGACGTACAGGTATGTAGGTTAATCGGCTTGGTAAATGTAAAAATTGTCCCTAGTGGGTGTAGGATAGTGTTAATGTGCGGGGATCGCTGGGCGGCACGGACTTGGTGGGCTGAAGGGCCTGTTTCCGCGCTGTATCTCTAAACTAAACTATATTAAATTACTTGTGTTAAAATAAATGAGCCCCATAACATTTTCTAAAAAGGTTTGTCTTATGAAAACATTAAATATAGTAATATCATGCCTTGCAAGGCATTTGAATGGCGAGCCAGGTGACTATCGGAGAAATAATGCAGTTGGCCATCAGCTTCTGGAATCCTGCATTTAACGACAAGTCTGGAGTTACTGGACCTTTCTGGCTGATTAACAGAGAACACTGTTCATCTCCCTCTCAATTTTATAGCAAAATCCATGTGGTTACGCACAGCAGAAGTTTAACCTAGTGAAAATAGAATTACAAAAGGTTACTTCAGCTCCAACTTATGTCAGAAAATATTTGTTCAAATGATTTCTTCCAAATACTTACCAAATGTTATGAAGCAGAAATCAATAAATGTGTGCAACCGAAGAAAATGCTTTTGATGGGACCAAAATGAAACAGGATTAAGAACTGGGAAAGCATATTAAACCCAACAAGGTCCTTTTCAAAAAGCCACCTATATCCAGAATTTTTGTTTAATCATGTGTTTCAATTTAATTGATTGGGTAGTAGCTGAAAGGTTGTTTCTTAGGGAACTTGGGGCATAGTTTCAGAATAATGGATCAGCTATTCAGAACGGAGCAGAATTTCTTAATGCAGCATGTTGTAAATCTTTGAATCGAAATGGAGTTATGAGCTGCATTATTTAGATTTATATCACGACTCCTGCCTAGCCAATTTGTGACTTCATCAGTGCCAGGGCAGGAGGATGAGTAGAGACTCAGTATTTTCTTGCTGTGGAGCAGGGAACATTGGAGTGCGAATCAAACTGAACTCTGCTCATACATATTTCAGTGGTTGGCTCAAATATGCTTTTAATAAAGCTTCAATAGTCACTCGGGCAACAAGTGTTTGGGAGAATGGGTGGGATGAGTCAAGCGGGGGAGGAAATTAAAAGGGTAGGAAACTTGTTGGGTGAAATGAATGTAAAGAAGAAGTCGGTAAATAAAGGGCCAAACGTGGTGTTATTTCAGAACGTAACAGCAAAAGAAATGTAATGGAAAACATTCCTATCCTCAGATCAGTTTAAAGTTCATTTATACTTTTGCTAGAGTATCAGAGCATAGAGCATTACACTTTGGTTTAGTTTAGTTTAGAGATACAGTGCGGAAACCGGCCCTTTGGCCCACTGAATCTGCACCGACCAGCGATCCCTGCACATTGACACCTTCCTACACCCCATGAGCAATTTACATTTATACCAAGCCAATTAACCTACAAACCTGTACGTCTTTGGAGTGTGGGAGGAAACTGAAGATCTCGGAGAAAGGCACGGGGAGAAGGTACAAACTCGGTAGAGGCAGCACCCGTGGCCGGGATTGAATGCGGATCTTTGGCGCTGTAAGTGCTGTAAGGCAGCAACTCTACCCCTGTAGAATCTTAACTGCACTAAAGAAGGCCATTTCTGTTCTATTCTAATCAGTCCCATTCTCCACATTCCCCACACATTGTTCTGTAATATGTTCTGATGTGCTTACTCAATTCTCTTTTGCAAACTCTGATTGATTTTTCCCACGCAATAGCCACGATTTTCAAAAAAAAAAAGTTTCTCCTCACATCTCCCCAGTATCGTTCATCCTTCGAGCTCAAAGATTTGACAATAAAGCGGGCTGTTTGGCCTTATAAAGATAATTGGATATTGATACAGGCCATCAATGGAGGTCCCTTATTTGTTTCATAAGGTGCTCATCAAATTAAATGATCGAGAATGCAGGATAATGACAACTTTTACTCACACCCTATGCTCATTTTTACTTTTGTTTTCAGCAGTGGATCAAACATTAAAATCTTCAAATGGTGGCATTTGTGGGATATTGCTTCATCTGCCATAGCCACCCATTAGATGTCTGATATCTGGTACTGGAAATCAGATTCAATGCAGCCAAATTACTGCCATAGGGTAGTTGGTAAATAATTCTTAATTGCCATAAACGATAGCTGATATTTTTACAGAAAAGCATTTGAGCAGTCATTTAACTAAACGTAGTTAAATGCTACCAAATGCTCATTTCTCCTAGAGTGGACATTTGGGCAGTAACTACTTTCCCTGCGATCACCAATAAACATTACAGAAAGTTGAAGGTGGAAATTGCTAAAATCTTTGAGGAGTAGCCTAGATGCATACCTATTTGATGGATTGGTGTCAGTACAATCATTTTTTTAATTTTTTAAAATTTTATTTAAATTTTAACAAAACAAATACATGTATGCACTCATAGTACGCGATGGTACCTACATTATAAATTCGATTATACATTTAAATTCGATTATACCTGTATTGTTCTGTATTATCTCCCCACCCACAACCCCGCTCCCCCCACCCCCCAGTTAGAAAAAAGAGGAAAATGGAGAAGAAGAAAGATAAAGAAATAACAATTTTAAAAAAAAGGAAAGAAAGAAAGAAAGAAAGAAAGAAAGAAGAAAGAAGGGAACCTGGAGACAAGAAGGAAACACTTCCGGCTAATTTCTTATTAAATTCTTTTTAGGGGTATCAAAACAATCCTGAAATTAAATATTTCCAATTCTTAATCCTAGTTTTAAAGTGAATGGGTTCCAAAGTTTCAAAAAGAAATCATATTTATCTCTCAGATTATAAGTAGCTTTATCTAATGGGATACAACTACGCATTTCTGCATACCATCTTGCAATTCTTATTTCATTGTGATCTTTCCAAGTGACCGCCACACATTTTTTTGCTATTGCTATTGCTATTTTGAGAAATCTTTCCTAATATTTATCTAAAATTAATCTTGGTAATATTCCTTTAGTATCTCCCAATAGTACAATCATTTAACCAAGTTCTCCATCTTAGCTAGGCCACACGGTACTTTTTATATTTAATCATTAAATTAATATGGTCCTTAACATCGAATTTCACTGTACCTTAATTGGTACATGTGACAATAAACTGACCTTTGAACACTTGTGCCAACAGCATTACATTCTTCCAGGATTAACTTAATTGCCATATTTATTTATTCTTTCAGTGGGTATCGGTTGTGATTAGTCTCACCCCTAATTATTGCTGAACTGAGAGGTAGTTAGGTTTCAACGACATAGCTGGGTGTGAAATCACACATCCACCAGCCTAATTATGGATGACATATTCCTTTCCCTACAGAAAATTAATAAACTGGATGGGGTTTAATGATAATGCAGTGGTTCTTATCCCCCAGGTAATTCTATACCTCTCTTTCCATGGAAATGCTAATAAAGGTTCCTTCTCCTGCAACTGGAGAGGTTAGTTTAGTCTTCTGCTCCTAACCTGTACTTTAAAACTGAACCAGCACCAGAGAATTTGGCTGAACATGTAGTCGCAGGGCTTTTAAAGTGCTGTGGAATTAGGGGTTGCCAACTTCCCCACTCTCAAATACGGAACAAGGTGACGTCACCGCCCCGCGCCCCACGTGACCTCACCCAGCCAGCGGCCACGTGCTCCCGCCCCACCAATGGCGGCCGCCCGGGCCAGGAGGCGGTTTGCTATGCAATCTCCGTTAGGCGGCGCCCGGGCCTCCGGGCCTACGCTATCCTGACGTACCCTGTCCGGAACAGGTAGGCACAGATTTTAACCAGCATCTGCAGTTTTTTTCCTACAGCGTCCGGGCCTACAGCGCCCCCCGGGCCTAATATGGGACAAGGGCGGTCCCGTACGGGACAAACAAATTTAGCCCAAAATACGGGATGTCCCGGCTAATACGGGACAGTTGGCAACCCTATGTGGAATTGAATTGTATGTAAAATTGCTTGCTAAATGCACTTGATAACTTACAGTGCGCAGAGGCAGGTCACTAAAATCACTTTACTCTGAGGATTCATGTGTGACATGCTGACTGACATCTGAAGCTTGGCTGTGATGTCAGTCATTGTGTGATTCACTTTTGTCACCATTGCTCCAAAGAAAAACTGTCGGCCATGCACTAGAAAGCAGATATTTGCAGACAAAAGCAATCCACAATCTGGTTACACTTAAAGGGATACACTGATGCTTACGTTTTTTTTACGAGACAGATGTTGATGAGCTGAGTTGAGCTCCAAGAATGGAACTGAATCTCTGTTCATTACCCATCTGAATTGTTGTATATTTTTGGATTGTGAAGTGGTGCTTGCTAACATTCAGACTACCTTTGCAGATGTCCTGGTTGTCATGGTCCTGAAGTCATCATTGGAGTCACGCCTGCCTTCATGCTTGCCTCCTGTTCTTCTTAGTTCGGCACCTTAAGCTGTCTCCTGAAATAAACAAAGGCCGCAGTTGTGCACTGGTGCTTTAAGAGCTCCAGACATTACGTCATCTTATGCCCCACTTCCTGAAATTACCTGAAGATTATTGTACTCAACTGCAAAAAGGAATCACAAATCAATTTGCTTCTGTGCACAAAGTTTTGCGTGGAATGTCCTAATTGAACAGCACAAGGAACAGCACATCGAGTTCTCGCCGACCAGCGATACCCGCACACTAACACTATCCTACACCCACTAGAGACAATATTTACATTTACCAAGCCAATTAACCTACAAACCTGTACGTCTTTGGAGTGTGGGAGGAAACCGAAGATCTCGGAAAAAACCCACGCAGGTCATGGGGAGAACGTACAAATCCGTACAGACAGCACCCGTAGTCGGGATGGAACCCGGGTCTCCGGCGCTGCATTCGCTGTAAGGCGGCAACTCTGCCGCTGTGCCACCGTGCTGCCCATGGGGTCTATGCATGGCATTATTTTTGTGTGTGGTTTCAGACTTCAATGAGTCCTTGGCTTTTGTGCTATTGGCTATCTATGTCAGAATGAAAGATTGATGAATCCTGATTCTAATAGTCTCCATAGCTTTAAGGATGGGGACATAGTTTTTTCCTAATAAAATCATTAAGATGAGAAATATGCCACTGAGGTGTAGAAACATTTTGTCACACTCTCTTAATTTTACACACGTCAAAATCTGCACTTCTTTTTACTCCGATTAGCTAGCTGTAACCTACCAGAGCGTGAGAACAACGGGCAGAATTGTCCTGGATTTGTTGAGCTGCAGTTACCCATTGTGGAGCAGTACAAAACATTTTGAGAGACTATGATTCTTTTGCATTATTCTGAATATTGATGTCAGATTTTTATGAACCATTTCTGCTGCCGCATGGTTAGACAATAGACAATAGACAATAGGTGCAGGAGGAGGCCATTCGGCCCTTCAAGCCAGCACTGCCATTCAATGTGATCATGGCTGATCATTCTCAATCAGTACCCCGTTCCTGCCTTCTCCCCATACCCCCTGACTCCGCTATCCTTAAGAGCTCTATCTAGCCCTCTCTTGAATGCATTCAGAGAATTGGCCTCCACTGCCTTCTGAGGCGGAGAATTCCACAGATTCACAACTCTCTGACTGAAAAAGTTTTTCCTCATCTCAGTTCCAAATGGCCTACCCCTTATTCTTAAACTGTGGCCCCTTGTTCTGGACTCCCCCAACATTGGGAACATGTTTCCTGCCTCTAACGTGTCCAACCCTTTAATAATCTTATATGTTTCGATAAGATCCCCTCTCATCCATCTAAATTCCAGTGTGGTTAGTGGCATGTGGGAAATGCATTCTCCTGCCTTCTCCCCATAACCTCTGACACCCACACTAATCAAGAATCTATCTATCTCCGCCTTAAAAATATCCACTGACTTGGCCTCCACAGTCTTCTGTGGCCACACTTACACTTCTATTTGTGAGTAGGCACAAGCAACAGCAGATGCAATCTTCAACAAAGTTTGAAGGTTTTGTTCAAGATGGAGGAACTCAGCGGGTCAGCACGCTGCGGAGGGAAGGGATTGGGGACTTTTCGAGTCAGATGTTTCTTCAATCTGATCCACTTTGTTACTCCTGTACATATGCTGCTTGATGTGTTGAGTTGTTTCAGCTCTTTGTGTTTTGTTCTGTTCGTGTGTATCTTTGTCTTGGTACTTACTAATCCTAAGGCAGATTCCACTATTCTCTTTATTTTTTTCCAGGTGATTGTGAAATTCCCGTGTACGACTTTGAAATGATTTTAGTTTAGTTTAGTTTTGAGATACAGCACGGAAACAGGCCCTTCGGCCCACCGAGTCCGCACCGACCAGCGATCCCCACACATTAACACTATCCTACACACACTAGGGACAATTTACATTTATCTCAAGCCAATTAATCTACATACCTGTACGTCTTCAGAGTGTGGGAGGAAACAGAAGATCTCTGAGAAAACCCAGGCAAGTCACGGGGAGAACGTACAAACTCCGGAGAGTTAGCACCCGTAGTCAGGATCGAACCCGGGTCTCCGGCGCTATAATGCAGCAACTCTACTGCTGCGCCATCATGCCATCATGCTTCGTCAAGTCAAGTCAAGTCTACTTTATTTGTCACATACACATACAAGATGTGCAGTGAAATGAAAGTGGCCACGCCTGCGGATTGTGCTAAACTACAAAACAGAATAGAATTTTTTTTTTAAAGAAAAGAAAAGTCACAACACAAAAAATAAATTAATACAGTAAATGAGTCCCTGGTGATATAAGAGTTAACAGTCCTGATGGCCTGTGGGAAGAAACTCCGTCTCATCCTTTCTGTTTTCACAGCGTGACAGTGGAGGCGTTTGCCTGATCGTAGCATCTGGAACAGTCCATTACTGGGGTGGCAGGGGTCCCTCATAATCTTGCTTGCTCTAGATCTGCACCTCCTGATGTATAGGTCCTGCAGGGGGGCGAGTGTAGTTACCATGGTGCGTTCAGCCGAATGCACTACTCTCCGCAGAGCCATCCTGTCCTGGGCAGAGCTGTTCCCAAACCAGATTGAGTTTCTCTTAGTTTCTCTTAGTTTAAGTTAATATTTAGATTTTATTCAGAAGATGCCTAAATCAAATTAGTTTCTGTTACGAATGAATGTTGCCTATTTTGGTTAAATGTACTGAGGAAGTGACAAAGTGCGTTATGTCATGGGTGCAAATGCATTGGACGAAAGCTGCGATGAGAAATGAGTAGTGCTGTGGGTGAATCTTCATCTTCAACCACTGGCATGTGGTTCAAATCATGCATTTGTGACCCACAATGACAAATTACAGCTCCCCCTTTCTTCTGACTTAATTCTATCCCCAGATGAACCCAAAGTCAACATGGAGAGAGATTGAATGCAAACATTATGCTTATGAGAAACGTTGACTATTTTTGAATGGAAAGGATGTAACTTCTTACATTTGGGGTGTGATTGTGTGTATCTGGCAGTTTAACAGGTTTTGGGGCACAGAGGATAATCTGTATCGACCTGTGCTATTCATGACCTCTGGCCCCGACTGCCTTCACATTTTTCTTTTGCCTTTCTGACCTCTGGCTTCTATTTTGACCCGTGATCCATTAAACAGATGGGTTTCCCTTTGTGAATCTATTTACGTTACTCGATGTAGGAAGAATAAAGTGGAGGCCGATAAATAACCTGGCTCAGCGTTTCAAGACCTATCCATTGGTACATCTGCACTGGAATGTACAGGTAAGGACATTCACGTTCTGCCTTGCACAGTGCTTTCACACGTCTACTCCAGTGGTGAACTTTCTAGTTCATCCTTACCAGTTGTATAGTCTGAATGCCATCTTTCTCTGCACATACCTTCCATGGTCTGCAGGCACTTCATATCCCTTCTTCAAACAGATGTTCTCTGATCATTTGCCAGGTCAACGTTGTCCTCAGTCTTCAGCTTTTCCGCCCATGGGAATTCTGTGCACCATTCCCTACATTTTCCCCTTTCCCACTAGCTGTTGTTCCTGTGGTGTGGTAGCAGATCAAGAGGGAGGTGTGTACAGATTAACCACACTACACACATTCCAGTATCAATCCAAGTATATGACCTTGTTTGGATTTAAAATGTAATTAATTCAGAAAAATATTTTACAATATCGCACATAACATCATTTGCTAATATAGAACAATCAACGTTGAGTGTTATTATTTCTTTTCTGAACCAAATCTGTTAAAACAATTGCCTCACCAGCAGATCCACAATGAACGTATTTGAGATTTTGCAGCAGAGATCAAGTCAGGAACAGATGATTTGTGTAGTCCTGGGGCTAACCTTGCCTTCCTCTACTCCCTCCGGGCTTTGAACTTTGTAATTGGCAGGAACTCAGGGGTGAAGAGCAGAGGTCAAAGTGTAATTAGACAAACAATCCTTTCCTCAAACTGACCTCTGTCAGGAAAACACAAATATCTTCATAAAGACGTGAGACTGAGAGAGAGAGAGAGAGAGAGAGAGAGAAAGAGCGAGAGAGAGAGAGAGAGAGAGAGAGAGAGCTAAAAAGAGAGAGAGAAAGTGAGAGAGAGGGAGAGAGAGGGAGAGAGAGAGAGAGAGAGAGAAAGAAAGCGAAAGAGAAAGAGACTGAGAGAAAGAGAATGTGTGAGAGAGAGAGAGAGAGAGAGAGAGACAGACAGACAGAGAGAGAGAGAGAGAGGGCAGAGAGAGAGAGAGACGGAGAGAGAGAGAGAGAGAGAGAGAGATAAAAAGAGAGAGAGAAAGTGAGAGAGAGAGAGGGAGAGAGAGAGAGGGCAGAGAGAGAGAGAGAGAGAGAGAGAGAGAGAGAGAGAGAGAGAATGTGAGAGAGAGAGACAGATAGACAGAGAGAGAGAGAGAGGGCAGAGAGAGAGAGAGAGAGAGAGAGAGAGAGAGAGAGAGAGATGTTAACAGAGTATATTCCTTACATTTATCTGTGCAATATAAACTAATTTATTTTGTGACAATAATCGTCAGTCTGATGAGGGTGAGGAAAGTGATCTGGGTCTGCGCATTGTCCAAGCCCAGTTTCTGGGTGTCGACAAGCTTTTCAATGGTATAAAGCACCCAATCTCCAGGTGATGCCAGCAGACAGGGGTTTGATAGAGGAGGCAAGTGTTTCTTTAACCATCCTGGTGAACTGTGCTTCTCAGAGGCTGAAGCTGGAGTCTAGATGTCCTGCTGGAGTGTTCACACTGGACATTCTTGCACTTGAGCAAAGGATTAACAAGTGTAAAGACGAGCTGACACTCAAGGGCATTCAATCAACCGCAGAGCCACAGCCAAGACTCTTCTGCCTTCCTGCTTGTGTGAGCTTTAGAGCTCCTATGCCATAGTTTGAAGAACAACAACGAGATCCCCCTGCATCTGGGACAACATTGTTTCCTCAGCCAACGCTGCCAGCAAAGGAAGAAGTAACAGTGCATCTCATGGGCGTTTCTGACACAGTATTAACAAAGTATATGCAGTGTAGGAAACAAGACTGCAGATGCTGGTTTAAATCGAAGGTAGACACAAAATGCTGGAGTAACTCAGCGGGTCAGGCAGCATCTCTGGAGAGAAGGAATGGGTGATGTTTCGGGTCGAGACCCTTCTTCAGATATGCAGTATTTATCTGTGACAATGACTCCAAAAGTAGTATGTGACATGATTATGCATAACTTACTTTCTGCTTTGTTAACAAATCAAGTGCATTTCCCAGAAGCTAAAATAATTCTATCTCTATCTACATCCTAGTAGTTTTCCATGTTGAGGTAAATGCAAAGTTGTTTTTGTAGTCATTCGTATTTGGTATCAGGCATTTTACAGCCCACTCTTTAAATGGTTGCCAAGGTGAATGGGGGAGGATCATTGTCTTGAAATGTGAGGGCGGAAGATGTGATTAACTACCCTTTGTAGAGTCAGCTGCTTCTACAATAGTTAGTTGACAATACACCTCTGCACCTGTTCTTTCAATAGAGTTCATGGATGTGGAATGTTTTCCTGTAATAACCCTGTTTTTTTTGGTCCTGTTATTAACATGGGCAGGTAAAACAAAAGCTATGTTGAACATAGAAACATAGAAAATAGGTGCAGGAGGAGGACATTCGGCCCTTCGAGCCAGCACCGCCATTCATTGTGATCATGGCTGATCATCCACAATCAATACCCCGTGCCTGCCTTCTCCCCATACCCCTTGATTCCACTAGCCCCTAGAGCTCTATCTAACTCTGTTTTAAATTCATCCAGTGATTTGGCCTCCACTGCCTTCTGTGGCAGAGAATTCCACAAATTCACAACTCTCTGGGTGAAAAAGTTTTTCCTCACCTCAGATTGACCTGCTCTCTCCTGGTAGGTGTTGCATACAGAGGTGGTGCTGAACTAGTGGCAACAGTATCGGCAAAATGAATAAATGCACCAAGACTTCACCATATAATCTGTAGGGAGCAACTCTAAAGAATGAAGTCTTTTCAAGGCCAATTTAAGAAAACAGAATTTCCATTGCTGTTTGACTCCTCAACTATTTGTTCCAAATTAATTTGGGTTTCATGAAAAATAAGCCATAAAAGTTTGTCCATAATTTGGCATGATATCATATCATATCATATCATATATCTACAGCCGGAAACAGGCCTTTTCGGCCCTCCAAGTCCGTGCCGCCCAGTGATCCCCGTACATTAACACTATCCTACACCCACTAGGGACAATTTTTACATTTACCCAGCCAATTAACCTACATACCTGTACATCTTTGGAGTGTGGGAGGAAACCGAAGATCTCGGAGAAAACCCACGCAGGTCACGGGGAGAACGTACAAACTCCTTACAGTGCAGCACCCGTAGTCAGGATCGAACCTGAGTCTGATCTTCAATGATTGTGCACATCCATACCCTGTCTTGTCTTAACCATGACTTTTGCTTCCTCTATTATCTAGAAATCCATCTATCTCAGTTTGAGTACCATCAATCACTGAACCTCCATTTCCCTTTATAGTAAAGAATTCCAAAGGTTTACACCCCCCCCCCCCCTCATTTATTGTGAAGGTATTTCTAATTTCTGTCCTAAATGGAATATATTTGATATTGCCTGGTTTAGATCGCCGTTGGTGGTAACATTCCCCCCCACCTCTATCCGACTGAATCTTCTTAATGTTTTTGCACATCTCAAATTCTCTTACGTTTCCAGGAAGCAATCTGGCGAAACTTCACGGCACTCACTCATGTTCCAAAGACGTTCTTCGTTAGGAAAGTGGACCACAAATTTTGAAGTTGTGGTCTCACCAAGCAAAAAACAAACGTCTGGAGGAACTCAACAGGTCAGGCAGTATCTGATGAGGCAGAGGAACGTCTCAGGTCAACTCTCTCTACAGCTGTTTATTGTTTGCTCCAGATTACAGCACAGTCTCTTGTGTCTATCTAGAGCTATTTTCTCTTACAATATTAGAAGTCAGTCAGCCTGTCAAAAAGGTACACCTCTCAAAGCTCTCTCATTCGTTCCATTCCACGTCTATTCTCTCTCATGTGCCCAACAACACCCCCAACATTCTCCTGCCATTTACTAATACAACTTTTTTTCACGTGGTCAACCAACACAAACTCTCTGGTTAAGAAGGCACTTCCTAAGAACACTCAGGAAATTCAACCTGCCACAACAGCTGCTAGTGTCCTTCTACCACTGCTCCATTGAGAGTGGCCTGGCATCCTGGTGTGGTGTGGGCAACAGTTCTGCGGCTGGCAAGATGGCTGTGCAGAGAGTCATCAACACAGCCCAGAAGATCACCAACACACATCTGCCTGCTCTGGAAGACATCTACAGCTCCCGTTGCCTACGGAAGGCATCCTGCATCCCAAAGGACCCATCTCACCCCGCCCATAGAAACATAGAAAATAGGTGCAGGAGTAGGCCATTCGGCCCTTCGAGCCTGCACCGCCATTCAATATGATCATGGCTGATCATCCAACTCAGTATCCTGTACCTGCCTTCTCTCCATACCCCCTGATCCCTTTAGCCACAAGGGCCACATCTAACTCCCTCTTAAATATAGCCAATGAACTGGCCTCAACTACCTTCTGTGGCAGAGAATTCCATAGATTCACCATTCTCTGTGTGAAAAAAAAGATCTCATCTCGGTCCTAAAAGACTTCCCCCTTATCCTTAAACTGTGACCCCTTGTTCTGGACTTCCCCAACATCTGGAACAATCTTCCTGCATCTAGCCTGTCCAACCCCTTAAGAATTTTGTACGTTTCTATAAGATCCCCCCTCAATCTTCTAAATTCCAGCGAGTACAAGCCGAGTCTATCCAGTCTTTCTTCATATGAAAGTCCTGCCATCCCAGGAATCAATCTGGTGAACCTTCTCTGTACTCCCTCTATGGCAAGAATGTCTTTCCTCAGATTAAGAGACCAAAACTGTACGCAATACTCCAGGTGTGGTCTCACCAATGCCCTGTACAACTGCAGCAGAACCTCCCTGCTCCTATACTCAAATCCCCTCGCTATGAATGCCAACATACCATTCGCTTTCTTCACTGCCTGCTGCACCTGCATGCCTACTTTCAATGACTAGTGTACCACGACACCCAGGTCTCGTTGCATCTCCTCTTCTCCTAATCGGCCACCATTCAGATAATAGTCTGCTTTCCTGTTCTTGCCACCAAAGTGGATAACCTCACATTTATCCACATTATACTGCATCTGCCATACATTTGCCCACTCACCTAACCTATCCAAGTCACGTTGCAGCCTCCTAGCATCCTCCTCACAGCTAACACTGCCCCCCAGCTTTGTGTCATCCGCAAACATCCGCCCATCACTTGTTTGCCCTTCTGCCCTCAGTAAAGCGCTACAGGTCCATCAAAGTGCACGCCACAAAACTAACAAACAGCTCTACCCTAAGGCCATCGCCTAACTGAACTCTGCACTGAAAGCACCCATAGACAATATTTATACTGTACAATACCTACCTCTGTGCAATACTGATGTATTCATTTAGAATATCTATTTTTATAATACTAATAGACCAAGTGGACCCGTTGGGCCCAAACCTCCCCTGCATTGGTGCAGCACCCTCTCCTCCCCCCTGCCCCTCCCCTCTTCCTCCCCCTCCCCCCTCCCTCCCTCCCTCCCTCCCTCCCTCCCTCCCTCCCTCCCTCCCTCCCTCCCTCCCTCCCTCCCTCCCTCCCTCCCTCCCTCCCTCCCTCCCTCCCTCCCTCCCTCCCTCCCTCCCTCCCTCCCTCCCTCCCTCCCTCCCTCCCTCCCTCCCTCCCTCCCTCCCTCCCTCCCTCCCTCCCTCCCTCCCTCCCTCCCTCCCTCCCTCCCTCCCTCCCTCCCTCCCTCCCTCCCTCCCTCCCTCCCTCCCTCCCTCCCTCCCTCCCTCCCTCCCTCCCTCCCTCCCTCCCTCCCTCCCTCCCTCCCTCCCTCCCTCCCTCCCTCCCTCCCTCCCTCCCTCCCTCCCCCCCCTCCATCCCTCTCCCCCTCCCTCTCCCCTCCCCTTCCCCCTTCCCTCCCCCACTCCATCCCCCTCATCCCTCTCCCTCCTCCCCTACCCCCTCCCCTCCCCTCCCCCCCCTCCCTCCCTCCCCCCCCTCCCTCCCTAGGAGATAGATTTAAACTTTATAATGTGAATAACTTTAAAAATACAACACCGATTTCAATGAAACTTCTTCCATTAGCACCAAAGGGACGACGGTGAGTAAGGTGGGCCTAAAATTGTCGCGCTATCGTGTACCGTTTTGGCTGTAGTTCAGGAACAAACAAACAAACAAACGAGAGTTTTAGTGTATAGATTCTGCGCAATATGTTATATTCTGACAAGGTGCAATATGTTATATTCTGCTAAGTGTGCATATGTGGGCATAATGTGTATGCGTGTGTGAATCTGTGCGAGTGTGTGTGTGCGAGTGTGTGTGTCAGTGTGTGCACGTGAGTGTGTGAACAGTTTTTATTCTCCTCACTCTTTCACTGTTATTTCATTGTTATTTGTTATCTTGTACATTTGAGCTTCGCTCAGGCAGTAGCCTGAATTTTGTCGTTGAATTTTCACCGCAATTACAAAAAAGAAATTTGATTTGATATTTGAACTTTTTTTCATTGTTTCCAACTACTCTACCAGTGTGTTGTTGGGAACATGGGACTAATTGGTAAAATTGGCAGAAATGCCCATGGTGGCAGGTGGATTGTACAAACTTTGCTTTGAGAGCAGCCAAGGTCAAGATTGAACCTACGTGTTGCTGGGATTGTGTGGTGGAAGATTGTGCTGTCCAGATTGTACTGGGGAACCTTACACTTGTACTTAGAACTTCTTGCAACAAAGGCTTTCAGAACATTTTTGATCCTTAATTGCCATTTACACATCCACATTAGCTTTCAAATCACTTTTTGTACAAGATTTCTGAACATCAACATTTATCAATCCTTCACCATGTAAAAGTCTAGAGCAAATCTCTTTATTTCTATCTGATATTTTTGCACATTGTACTCCATCTCATAGGTTGCCATTCATTTAGTTTTTCTGTATCTCTTTGAGGTATCTTTGCATCCTTACTTAGATTTTAGATTTAGATTTAGAGATACAGCGCGGAAACAGGCCCTTCGGCCCACCGTGTCCGCGCCGCCCAGCGATCCCCACACATTAACACTATCCAACACCCACTAGGGACAATTTTTACATTTACCCAGTCAATTAACCTACATACCTGTATGTCTTTGGAGTGTGGGAGGAAACCGAAGATCTCGGAGAAAACCCACGCAGGTCACGGGGAGAACGTACAAACTCCGTACAGACGGCGCCCGTAGTCGGGATCGAACCTGAGTCTCCGGCGCTGCATTCGCTGTAAGGCAGCAACTCTACCGCTGCGCCACCGTGCCGTACAATTTCTACTCATATTTCCTCATACTCATACCCGATTTCTACTCATATTCCCACTTAGTTTTATATCATCAGCAAGCTTAAAAATGTTGTTATGTTGAGTTTCCTCAGCCAAACTGATTGATATAGATTGTAACTGGTCAATTACTGTGAATCCCTGTAGTAACCGACTAATCACAGCCTACCAGCCTGAACATCAACGTTATTCCCTTATCATGTATCGAAGGTATCACAAAATACTGGAGTAACTCAGCGGGTCAGGCAGCATCTAGGAGAAAGGGAATGGGTGACGTTTCGGGTCGAGACCCTTCTTCAGTCTGAAGAAGGGTCTCGACCCAAAACTTCATCAGTCTGAAGAAGGGTCTCGACCCGAAACGTCACCCATTCCCTCTCTCCTAGTTGCTGCCTGACCTGCTGAGTTACTCTAGCATTTTGTGATACTGTAGCGACCATAGAGAATGGTCCGGGTCGTCGAACCCTCAGATTGGCCAGCAAGGTCACGTGTGAGCGCGACCGAAGGGATTGGTCCAGAGAGCGACATCGCTGATTGGCCAGCGTTGTCATGTGTGCTTTTGGCGCCCGAAATGTTCAGTTCGGCGAAGTCTTCGAAGAAGACAGTAAGTTTTTGATGGTTGTCCTTTACCTTGTTGTTTAACATTGTATTCGAATATTGCGGCTGCAATAAACTTCTTCTACAACCAACAAGTTTTCGGACTCGCCATATTGGTGACCCCGACGTGATCTGGACGATCACCGACTATGCAGGAACACGACGCCTCGTTGTTGATTGCCGCGCCTGGCACACCGGAGTTAAGCGCGGTAAGCGTTCACCTTCCGTTGTTTTGGACACATTCACCGCAATCTTGGTTTGTCCACACCGAAGCCCAATTTCATATAAAGAACATATCGGCCGACTCGACGAAGTATTACTATCTCGTCAGCGCTCTATCACCGGAGACGACCACACGCGTGATGCGGTTCATCGTTAATCCGCCTGCGGAAAGCAAGTACGAGGCAATGAAGAAATTGTTACTGCGAACCTTCGGGTTTAATAGGCATGATTGCGCTGAAAGACTTCTGCACCTACCGGACCTCGGAGATCGACGGCCGTCCGTTCTCATGGCCGAGATGATGATGCTAGCCGGTGAGCATACGGATTGCCTCATGTTCGAACAGGCATTCCGAGAGAAGCTTCCTGAGGATGTCCGACTGCTGCTCACGGATTGTTCTTTTAAGGACCCCGAAGCATATGCAGCGAAAGGCGACGCGCTCATAGCGGCTAAAAACAAGGCAAGCGGTTCGATCAACAAGGTCTCGACATCAGTGACCACGCCACTGCGACATCAAGATGGCGCCGCGTCTCCCGCCAGTTCTCCGAAAGCCCGCCAAAAAGATCCGCACAAGCGCGGCTGGTGCTATTATCACCTACGATGGGGTAGAGAATCCTGCAACTGCCGCTCACCCTGTACCTTCGCGGAAATGCCTCGGCCGATCGTACATAGGGGCAGTTGCGATTGGCCAGAACCGACGCCTCTACGTCCACGATCGATTCACGGACACAGAATTTTTGGTAGACACGGGAGCCATCGTCAGTATAGTGCCGCCGACCGACTCGAAACCAGAACGGGTAAGACAGGTCCCACCCTCATCGCGGTTAATGCAGCCCCATTCGCACTTTTCGGTATACGGAAGATGTCCCTTGTGTTAGGCCTCCGCACGTACGAATGGCCATTCATCATAGCAGACTTCAGACAAGCGATCCTAGGCGCAGATTTTCTCTGGGCTTTTTCACTGGTCCCTGATGTCCGCGGTAACGACCTCCGACAATCGCCTCCCCGCCCCAGCCCTACTGTCCAGGCCGTCGTCGCGGCCCCTGACTCGTATGCTGAGATCCTGGCGGAGTTTCCAGAGCTGCTCATCCAACGTTTTGACACGCCTTCGGCCAAGCACGGCGTGGTCCATCACATCCGCACCGAGGGCCCTCCCGTTTTCGCTCGGGCCAGGAGACTACCGCCAGACAAACTGGTGGTGGCACGGGCGGAATTTAGGAAGATGGAGGAAATGGGCATTGTCCGTCAGTCCGACAGCCCATGGGCCTCGCCGTTGCATATGGTCTCCAAGGCATCTGGGGGGTGGAGACCATGTGGCGATTATCGGCATCTCAATGCTGTCACCACGGCTGATCGCTACCCCCATACCGCACCTACAGGACTTTTCGTCTGGGCTGGAAGGAGCGGTGGTGTTCTCCAAAATCGATTTGGTGCGAGGATACCACCAGATTCCGGTGCGGCCGGAGGACATACAGAAAACTGCCACGATTACTCCGTTCGGGTTGTTTGAATGGTTGCATATGCCTTTCGGTTTAAAGAACGTGGCACAGGCTTTCCAGCGACTGCATGGACCGTGTGGGTCGGGGTTTACCCTTTTTGTTTATTTATTTAGACGACATCCTGGTCGCCAGCCCCTCAGAGCAGGAACACCAGGTCCACTTGCGGACTGTGTTCCAGCGGCTCCCAAGACCACGGGCTCATTATCCAACCCTCCAAGTGTCAATTCGGCCTCCCTTCTCTTGATATTTTAGGGCACAGAATTACCCCTGCCGGCGCCTCCCCTTTGGCCCGAGAAGGTGGAGGCTATCCGGGCATTTCCCAGGCCCACCACAGTAAAAGGACTACAGGAGTTCGTAGGTATGGTTAACTTCTACCATAGGTTTGTTCCGGCAGCTGCGCGGGTCATCGCGCCCGCTCTTCCAGTGCCTTGCGGGAAAACGGTAGAGTTGATATGGTCCCCGGCCGCAGAGTCGGCTTTTACAGCAGCTAAGGCAGCATTAGCAGACGCCACCATGTTGGTCCACCCGAGCCCCTCCGCCCCCACGGCCCTGACGGTTGACGCCTCTGACGTGGCGGTGGGCGGGGTCTTGGAGCAGCAGGTCGGTGGCCGTTGGCAGCCCTTGGCGTTTTTCAGCCGGCAACTAAATTCGGCTGAGCTGAAGTATAGCCGCATTTGACCGAGAGCTTCTGGCCCTCTATTTAGCTGTTCGTCATTTCAGGTATTTCCTTGAGGCCGCCCATTTGTGGCCTTTACGGACCACAAACCATTAACATTTGCATTTTTCAAATTGTCTGACCCATGGTCGGCCCGCCAGCAGCGGCACCTGACTGCTATCTCCGAATTTACCACAGATGTCCGTCATGTCGCGGGTAAGCTGAATGCCGTTGCTGACGCCCTGTCTAGACCTGCTTTTTCCCTATTTCGGCGGTGGACTGCGAGGTGGATCCCCAGGAGCTTGCGGAGGCACAGCTTCTAGCGGATACCGCCTCGGCATACCAGTCCACCACTTTGGGATTGAAGTTGGCTCAGTAGCCTGGGGTCGGAAGGCACAAAAGTCTGGTGTGATGTTTCCCTTCCACGTCCCAGGCCGGTAGTACCGCCCTCCCTTCAGCGCCGGGTTTTTGATGCCATTCATGGGCTGGCGCACCCGTCCATCCGCTCCACCTCTGCTTTAGTAGCAGCTCGGTTTGTCTGGCATGGCCTACGGAAACAGGTAGCGGGTTGGGCGCGTTCCTGCGTTCCCTGTCAGACCGCTAAAGTCCAGCGCCATGTCCAGCCTCCCGTACAGGGGTTCGAGGTCCCAGCAGTTCGTTTTTTCCACATCCACGTGGATTTGGTCGGGCCTTTGCCTTCCTCCCGGGGCTACACCCACCTCCTCACGGTGGTGGATCGGTTCACCCGGTGGCCAGAGGCTTTCCCATTGTCTGATATTTCGTCAGCCTCCTGTGCCAGGACTTTGGCCCTCCATTGGGTAGCTCGTTTCGGGGTCCCGGCAGTTATTCCCACTGACAGGGGGCCGCAGTTCACTTCGTCCCTCTGGGCCGCGCTCGCAGAACTGTACGGTTCCAAGTTACAACCCACTACTGCATATCACCCCCAGGCAAATGGACTTGTAGAAAGGTTCCACCGTCAACTTAAGGCGTCCCTCAGTGCAAGGCTTGAAGGCCCGGACTGGGTAGACCAACTCCCCTGGGTTCTTCTGGGCATCCGGACTGCTCCTAAGCAAGATTTCGGTGCGTCATCCGCGGAGCTAGTATATGGCTCGACACTTCGAGTACCCGGAGATTTGTTTCCGGAACCCTCAGACCAGCTGCCTCCAGTCCCATCAGTCTTAGCATCTCTCCGGGCACGGGTGAGTTCCCTGGCTCCAGTTCCGACTTCACGTCATGGGTGTCCCATGGTACATGAACCGCCTTCCCTGAAGGACTGTGAGTTTGTGTTTCTGCGAAAAGATTTCCATCGGGCCCCATTGCAGAGGGTCTATCAAGGGCCGTTCCGGGTTTTGCGTAAGGAAACGGCTACCTTCACCTTAGACATGTGCGGCAGGAGTGAGCTCGTCTCGGTGTCCCGGCTCAAACCTGCACACTTGGATCCGGATCAACCAGTCCTGGTCGGCCAAACCCCTAGGAGAGGCCGACCTCCGTCAGTTCCGCTCAGTCCAGGACCCCCCGTTCCGGCAGTTCCCCCAGGACCCCCCGTTCCGGCAGTTCCTCCAAGTCCGGAATCCCCTGCTCCTGTGGTTCAGGCTGCCCCTCTCCGTACTCGTTATGGTCGCGAAATCCGGCTCCCTGCTAGGTTCCGTACCTCGGGTTCTGGGGGGGGTCATGTAGCGACCATAGAGAATGGTCCGGGTCGTCGAACCCTCAGATTGGCCAGCAAGGTTACGTGTGAGCGCGACCGAAGGGATTGGTCCAGAGAGCGACATCGCTGATTGGCCAGCGTTGTCATGTGCGCTTTTGGCGCCCGAAATGTTCAGTTCGGCGAAGTCTTCGAAGAAGACAGTAAGTTTTTGATGGTTGTCCTTTACCTTGTTGTTTAACATTGTATTCGAATATTGCGGCTGCAATAAACTTCTTCTACAACCAACAAGTTTTCGGACTCGCCATAATACCTTCGATTTGTACCAGCATCTGCAGTTATTTTCCTACACTATGTATCTAAGTGTTATTCCCTTATCATGTCTCTATACACTGTAAATGGATTGATTGTTATCCTGTATTGTCTTTCTGCTGACTGGATGGCACGCACCAAAAAGGTTTTTTCTGTACTTCAGTACACGTGACAATAAATTAAAACAAACTGAACTGAGAGAACTGATGTATTCCTAGTCATTGTTTTTGACTCATTCAACAACACTCATTACACACTGGTATATTTCTGACAGTTTCTTAAATGTTGGGATAGTCCCAGCCTCAACTACCTCCTGTGGCAGCTTGTTCCATGCACCCAGTACCCTCTATGTGAGAAAAAGTTACCCTCTCAGATTCCTATTAAATCTTTTCCCCTTCACCTTAAACCTACGTCCTCTGGTCTTCGATTCCCCTATTCTGGGCAAGAGAATCTGTGCATCTACCCGATCTATTCCTCTCATGATTTTATACTCCTCTAAAAGATCACCCCTCATCCTCCTGCGCTCCAAGGAATAGAGTCCCAGCCTGCTCAACCTCACCCTTTTAGCTCACACCCTCCAATCCTGGCACCATTCTTGTAAATCTTCTCTGCACTATTTCCAGCTTGACACCATAGATGGAGGATCAAAGATAGTGATATTTGAATAAGCGGCAGAAAGATTAGTCAGGGAAATTAATTCTTGGGCTGACTTGAAGTAAATGAGGAAGTGGGGAGACTAATGATTTAAGACGGCAATTTTCGATGCTGGCACCCATGGTCGTTCAGAGTATGGAGAATGGTGATGGACTGACGAGAGGGGTGAGGATTAGGTGAAGTGAAGGTGGTGTCCAAAAGACCTGAGTCAGAGAAATTGCATGGGCAATCCAGCATTTATTCCACTTTCTACCAGTGAATGGGAAACACCACATTGTCAGGGATTTAGTTTAGCATAAATCTTGTAAACTCAGGCCGACTCGGGAGCTCCATGCCACGCGGGGAGTTTCGATCATCCCGACGTGAGGGCCTCGGACAGTCGGCAGCGGCGACTGCGGACGGTTCAACAGCCCCGACCGCGGGTGAACAAAGAGGAAGATGATTGAACTTTATTACCTTCCATCACAGTGAGGAATGTGGAATCCACTGGGGTGGATGTTTATGTTAAATTTTATTTTATGTGGCTGTGTGTCTTGTTGCTTTTCACTTAGTACTGGACCAAGTGAACCCGTTGGGCCCAAACCTCTCCTGCATTGATGCAGCACCCTCTCCTCCTCCCCCTTCTCCTCCCCTCTTCCTCCCTCCCCTCCCCCTTCCCTCCCCTCCCCCTCCCTTCCTCCTCCCCTCCCCCCTCCCCTTCCCCTCCCCCCCTCCCTTCCCCCTACCCCGTCCCTCTACCCCCTCCCTCCACCCCCTCCCCTTCCTCTCCTCCTCCCACCTTCCCCTCCCCCCTTCCCCTCCCCCCTCTCCATTCCCCTCAACCCCCCTTATCCTCCCTCCTCCCCCCTCCTTCCCCCCCTCCCTCCCCCCTCTCTCCCTAGGAGACAGATTTAAACTTTAAAACGTGAATAACTTTAAAAATATCACACCGATTTCAATGAAACTTCTTCCATTAGCACCAGAGGGACGACGGTGAGTAAGGTGGGCCTAAAACTGTCGCGCTATCGTGTACCGTTTTGGCTGTAGTTCAGGAACAAACAAACAAATGAGAGTTTTAGTATAGAGATGGCTGTATGGTAACTCAAATTTCACTGCACCTTAATTGGTACATGTGACAATAAATTGATCTTGAGATCTTGAAATCTTAATTTTGTGGCACGAAACAAAGGTGGCTGCTAAGTGTTTGGCGTTTTCAATGAGGAGCAGTATATGTGGGGGAACTAGATGCAGGAAAGTGTTGGAGCCAGCAGGAACATCAATATGTCAAGAAGTCAGCGTGTCGCTTGTTACCGGAGGCTAATCGCGTGATTGGAATGATACATGGACTGATTTTTAGATTTATTAGCACATCTCTGGGTTTACGGGCTCGCCAGCTCACCAATGAAAGCAAAGTGAGAACACAACGGCATTGAGGTCTGGCTCAATGGAACGGAAACGCCAAGAAGAATTCTCAATGCTGTGCTGTTGCCTTCAAACGGAGAGACTTTGTTCCGAGTAATTTAGCCTGGAGTTGGCTTTCTGCACGAGGGGGTGATTTCTCACAACCGAGTGGGAGGTGCTAAGGTCGCCTCGGTTTGGACCATGGGGTCGGGGCAGTAGTGAGTCAGGGAGGAGGGGGCGGGAGGGGGGGGGCAGATAGAATACCTATGTGGCTAACAGCAGCAGCAGGAGTACCACACTTCTGCTTTGAAAGTTGTGGATAGACGAGAGGGGAGCAGCAGAGGGCGGCAATGGTAGTAGGGAAAAAATGCAGAAGGCAGAGTCAGATGGGGGAGGGGGGATATCTGCAGAGAGGAGCAAAGACAGAGTGACAAGAAAAGAGGGGTCCAGCATACAGATACCCAACCCACAGCTCAAGGGTATACCAACAGAGGGTGAGTTACCATGCCAAGTCCAAATAGTGGTACCTCAGGGGGTCCATGTAAGACATCTCCAACTTCCCAGCTGGCTGACTGTTCGTGCCCATTCTTCATTCACACTTGGGAAGGCCACCATCGCCCTCAGATAGAAACAAAGAAAATAGGTGCAGGAGGAGGCCATTTGGCCCTTCGAGCCAGCACCGCCATTCATTGTGATCATGGCTGATCGTCCCCAATCAATAACCCGTGCCTGCCTTCTCCCCATATCCCTTGATTCCACTAGCCCCTAGAGCTCTATCTAACTCTCTCTTAAATCCATCCAGTGATTTGGCCTCCACTGCCCTCTGTGACAGAGAATTCCACAATTTCACAACTCTCTGGATGAAAAAGTTCCTTCTCACCTCAGTTTTAAATGGCCTCCCCTTTATTCTAAGACTGTGGCCCCTGGTTCTGGACTCGCCCAACATTGGGAACATTTTTCCTGCAACTAGCTTGTCCAGTCCTTTTATAATTTTATATGTGTCTATAAGATCCCTCTCATCCTTCTAAATTCCAGTGAATACAAGCCTAGTCTTTTCAACCTTTCCTCATGTGACAGTCCCGCCAATCCCAGGGATCAATCTCGTGAACCTACGCTGCACTGCCTCAATTACAAGGATGTCCTTCCTCAAAGATCTCTTTGTCTCAGGATTGATAGTTAGATAGAGCTCTTAATGATAGCGGAGTCAGGGGGTATGGGGAGAAGGCAGGAACGGGGTACTGATTGTGAATGATCAGCCATGATCACATTGAATGGTGGTGCTGGCTCGAAGGGCCGAATGGCCTCCTCCTGCACCTATTGTCTATTGTCTATTGTCTATTGTCTATTGTCTATTGTCTATTGTTCCAGATCTCTTCTGGACACTGAATAGTGAAAGGCTTGGATAGAGTGGATGTGGAGAGGATGTTTCCACTAGTGGGAGAGTCTAGGACCAAAGGTTACAGCCTCAGAATTAAAGGACGTTCCTTTAGGAAGGAGATGAGGAGGAATTTCTTTAGTCAGAGGGTGGTGAATCTGTGGAATTCTTTGCCACAGAAGGCTGTGTCGTCACCAAGTCAGTGGATAGTTTTAAGGCAGAGATAGATAGATTCTCGATTAGTACAGGTGTCAGGGTTTATGGGGAGAAGGCAGGAGAATGGGGTTAGGAGGGAGAGATAGATCAGCCATGGCTGTATGACAGAGTAGATTTGATGGGCAGAATGGCCTAATTCTGCTACTATGATTTATGACTTTATGACACATTTCACGAATCTTAAACTTCTGAGGGGAACCAAATTTGAGAAGGAAACTCCCAAATCTCTCTGATCCCAAATCAGTCTGAAGAAGGGTCTCGACCCGAAACATCACCCAGTCCTTCTCTCCCGAGATGCTGCCTGACCCGCTGAGTTACTCCAGCATTTTGTGAATAAATACCCAAATCTCTCTCCATCGATGAAGGCAAAGACCGTTGATGCTGCCCCTTGAACCTCTCCTGACTTGATCCCATGGTGAGGAACATGCCCATTCTGTCTTCAGATAAGACAAATCTAACACTGCCATTAGGGGAGCAACCCTTTAGCGCTGGGAGGACCTGGTTTCCTGTGATAATGTTCCCCGTGGTATGGTCGCAGGGATACCCACGGTCATGGAGTCAGAGAGAGGTGCAGGCTGGAGACAGGCCAAGTCCATGCCAACCATCAACCGCTCATTCCATCAATGCTACGTTATTTATTCTCCCCACCTTCACATCAACTCTCTCCAGGTTCTCCCACACACCCACAAACAAGCAGCAATTTAGCCCACCAGTCTGCATGTCTTTGGGATGTGGCAGGGAACTGGAGCACGTGGAGTGCTGGTATACAAAAACAGGGATGTAATGCTGAGGCGCTGGTCAGGCCGCATGTGGACTTTTGTGAGCAATTTTGGCCACCATATCTGAGGAAGGATGTGCTGGCCCATTATCACGTTATGTGCTGGCCCATTATCACCGGTGGCGCAGCGGTAGAGTTGCTGCTTTACAGCGAATGCAGCGCCAGAGATTCAGGTTCAATCCTGACTACGGGTGCTGCACTGTAAGGAGTTTGTACGTTCTCCCCGTGACCTGCGTGGGTTTTCTCCGAGATCTTCGGTTTCCTCCCACACTCCAAAGACGTACAGGTATGTAGGTTAATTGGCTGGGTAAATGTAAATGTAAAAATTGTCCCTAGTGGGTGTAGGATAGTGTTAATGTACGGGGATCACTGGGCGGCACGGACTTGGAGGGCCGAAAAGGCCTGTTTCCGGCTGTATATATATGATATGATGATGATGATACGATACGTTATGATACGATACGATACGATACGATGAGATACGTTAAGATACGATACGATACGATCCCTGTGGCTATCAAACTTTACAACTCCTCCCCCTTCTGTCGTGGGGTAGACTGAGACTGAGACTGAGACTGACCCACCCCCCCACACCTCAATCCTTGCACATCCCCCAAGCCTTACCACTCCTCACTTTATTTTCATGTTTCACGTTTTCTGTGTTTTTTATGACTGTTGGCAACTTAATTTCTCCTCCGGAGATAAATAAAGTTCTATCATATCATATCGTATCGTAACGCATCATAATGTATCGTATCGTATCGTATCGTATCGTATCATATCTTAACGCATCGTGTCGTATCGTATCGTATCGTATCTTAACGCATCGTGTCGTATCGTATCGTATCGTATCGTGTCGTATCGTGTCGTATCGTGTCGTATCGTGTCGTATCGTATCGTATCGTATCGTATCGTATCGTATTGTATCGTATCATAGTGTATCATATCATAACGTATCGTGTCATATCGTGTCGTATTGTATCGTATCGTATCGTATCATATCGTGTCGTATTGTATCGTATTGTATCGTATCATAATGTATCGTGTCGTATCGTATCGTATCTTAACATATCGTATCGTATCGTATCGTATCTTAACGCATCGTGTCGTATCGTATTGTATCGTATCGTATCATAACGTATCGTATCATAACGTATCGTATCATAACGTATCGCAACTTATCGTATCGTATCGTATCGTGTCGTATTGTATTGTATCGTATCGTATTGTATCGTATCGTGTCATATTGTATCGTATCGTATGGTATCGTCCCTACACATTCTGTTGGATTTTGGTTGTCTGTGTATCTGTTTTTTTTCTCTTCCGACGTCACAGAGTTTCCCTAACCCTGAACCTACTCAAAATTAATCCAGAACCTCATCGAACCTCATCTGGCATTTTTGAGCGGCAAGCCTAGAGTCTCTTCACAGGTGATCAAACAAGCCATCAGCATGCTGACGATATCCTTAAAATGTCTGATCAGGCCTCAGGTTTAGAGGAGCATGTGTGCAGGTGTTCAGGTAGTTGGCCTGGTGCAGGGTGGGAGATTTTGAGTCAATGGTGTCCAAGATTGGGTGGCTTCAGAGATGAGGGTGTAAGAAAGAACTGCAGGCGCTGGTTTAAATCGAAGATAGACACAAAATGCTGGAGTAACTCAGCTGGTCAGGCAGCATCTCTGGAGAGAAGGAATGGGTGACGTTTTGGGTCGAGACCCTTCTTCAGAGATGAGGGTGTTAGGTGGGAGAAGACGTCTTGGGAATTGTGGGGATTGGAGAGAGCAGGAAATCAGGAATTCAAGAATCAGAGATATCAGAGGCTATCTGAGGCTGAGGGGCTAGGGTGCTGGAGATTGGGAGCATGAGATATTGAGGGAAGGGATAATTGATTTGCATGTGGGCATGTAATGTGGGGTGCTCCTGGTCAGCAGTGGTGAGTATCTACCGACAGTGGTCTGAGGAGGGACAAACCACAAACCGGCGACAGACATGGTGTTGGGCGCCCAAGGCTCATTGATGCGTGAGGGCAACGAAGGCTATCCAGTCTGGTCCGAACCGACAGAAGGTCTACTGTGGCACAAGTCACTGAAAATGTTAATGGTGGTCACGGGAGGAATATGTCACAATACACAGTGCATCGCACCCTGCTGCGTATGGGGCTGCACACGGAGGAACAACAACATTTTAGGCAGGTGGTCATATTGTTTTGGCTCATCAGGTCATAATGTTGTGGCTCATCAGTGTATACTCAGGGGCACTGTTAACTTTACAAATAGTGTTTAGTTGCCCTCTCCATCTCTCAGACTCTGTCTGGATATAAGCTTTGAAGGTAAAAATATAGCCGAGGCACAAATTACATCAGGTATCCACATTTAAAAATGTTTCCATGAATTCTGAAGGCTTAATGAAGCAAAGCCCTTTGGGGCATGAAATGCAGCCAACTGGAAAATTGTAAGCAGGAGGGAGTGAGTGGCAAACTTGTACACAGTTCGGCGGCCTCATTTTCTGATCTCTTCCCCCACTCTGTACCCCAGTAGTGGCAGAGCTGGGTGCACAATGCAACCTCTCTTTAATTACAAAAACATGTTACTTCATAGTTAGAAAATTCTTTAAAAATATTTCCCCATGTTAAAAATATCATCTTCTTTTCATCTTACCTGGTGCACAAACAAAAAGATAAACCCTGTAGATTGCCTCTCACCTATTTAATATTTAATCATTCTTTCCACATGGAAAGGGCGGCACGGTGGCGCAGCGGTAGAGTTGCTGCTTTACAGCACTTGCAGCGCCGGAGACCCGGGTTCCATCCCGACTACGGGTGCTGTCTGTACGAAGTTTGTACGTTCTCCCCGTGACCTGCGTGGGTTTTCTCCAAGATCTTCGGTTTCCTCCCACACTCCAAAGACGCACAGGTTTGTAGGTTAATTGGCTTGGTATAAGTAAATTGTAAAATTGTAAATTATCCCTAGTGTGTATGTAGCATAGTGTTAATGTACGGGGATCACTGGGCGGCGCGGACTCGGTGGGCTGAAGGGCCTGTTTCTGCCCTGTATCTCTAAACTAAACTAAACTAAATTAAACACATATTGACCTTTAGTTTAGTTTAGTTTAGAGATACAGCGCGGACACAGGCCCTTCGGCCCACCGAGTCCGTGCCGACCAGCCATCACCCCATATACTATACTATCCGACTCACACTAGGGTCCATTTACAATTTTACTAAAACCAATTAACCTACTAACTTGCACGTCTTTGGAGTGTGAGAAGAAACTGGAGAAAACCCACGCGGTCACAGGACACAGGGAGAACGTACAAACCCCGTTAGCAGGTGTAGTCAGGATCAACCTTAATAGAACACAGCATGGAAAAGCACAGGATGGAAAAACACGGCACAGGAGCAGGCCCTTCAGCCCACAATGTCCATGCTGAACTAGTTGCCAAGATAAACTAATCTCAACTGCCTGCACCATATCTCTGACAATCTAAAACCTCTTAAACGCACACTATTGTATCTGCCCCCACCACCAACACCATTAAGTATTAATGGTCTCAGTGAATTCACCAATTAATATGCAAAATTGAAATACATGGGATGGGGTGAAAGGTAATGTACTTATGTCAATTGAAAACTATTTGGCAGACAGGTAATCTGAGAATAGAAAGGAATGGGTGTTGATCAGGCCGGTAGGTGGAAACTAGTTGTGTACTGTACGGATCAGTGTTATTCCTACTATATCCAAATGATTTGGTTAAGGAAAGCAAAGGCAAAATTCCTAAATTTATAACTGGATGGGATTGTGAGTCATGAAAAAAATGCAAAGGAGCGTTTCAAGGTGATGTTAACCTGTGGAAACGTGCATGGAAGACCCTGTGTACAATGGATAAACATGAGACTGTCCAAAAGCAGGAACGCTGAGTATTGTTCTAGTAGTGATAGAGGGGGAAAGGTTGATGTACAAAGCGTTCAGGATTAGTCACGGAAAGCAAATATGCAGTTTTGGCAAATAGGAAGGAAGGCAAGTGGTAGTCTCGCCTTCATTGTGAGAGGTTTCAAGTACTGGCACAAGGATGCCACACTGCAGCCATACAAGACATGGGATATGCCTGCCTGAACCTACCTGATCTCCCAATTGCCAAACACTTTAATTCCCCTTCCCATTCCCACACTGACCATTCCCACACTGGGTCTCCTCCATTGTCAGACTGAGGCCAAATGCAAATTGGAGGAACAGCATCTATTATTTCGCTTGGGCAGCTTACAGCCCAGTGGGATGAATATTGATTTCTCTAGCTTCAAGTAACCCTTGCTTTCCCTCTCTCTCCATCTCTCCCCCACACAAGACCTACCGGCCTCAAAGTCGTCTTGTTGAGTTTCATTGTTTGTAACTCGCTTTCACCTAGGCCACTGCTAACAATGGCCTGTTTCCTTTATCATTGTTACTTTTTTTGCGTATCTTTAACCATTTAAAACTCACTTAACCAGAGGAGAACCTGGTGTGGGATAGTTTGCAACTTTGTCGGCACCCTGTATGTGGCGACTGTTTGCATACTTTGCGTATGCAAGCAACGAATTTCACTGTGACTCTTCACGTGTGACAATAAAGTTTCATTCATTCATTCATTCATTCATTCATTCATTCATTCATTCATTCATTCAGATGGGTGGATTGCTGGGCATGATAGGGATCAAAAGTATAGGGTGAGGGTGGGAATGTGGTCTTAAGACAACAGATCAGCAATGATCATTGTGAATGATTCATCAGGCTCCAGCATGCATAACCATTTGTCATTTTGCTTTGCAAATTAAATAACCAGGGAACATACTTTTAATCCTTCACTAGCACAGTTAGATGACTGAGAAGCATCGACTGTGTAACATGGTGAAGGGGAAACCATGGAAACCTCAAAGAACACAGGTGGATATTACACCTAGAACTGGGCTGTGAGGAACAGACGATGGTGGAGAACATCAACTGGTCGATAACCATGTTATGGGTGGCTTTCTCAGTGCTGTCAAAAAACACTAAGCCATTTACAGTCCAAAAAACACTAATCCATGAGCAGAGCTTAATTTATGAACACTGGTTGCCTCGCCAACAGTCTGTCTGTCCTACTGTTTTTGTTAGTTTAAGTATGTGTTAAAGTATGTTTTAGTGTTTCTTGGTTTGTTTTATGTGGGGGGTGGGGAATTGGGGGAAACTTCTGAAGGAGGGTCTCGACCCAAAACGTCACCCATTCCTTCCCTCCAGAGATGCTGCCTGTCCTGCTGAGTTACTCCAGCATTTTGTGTCTACCTTCGATTTAAACCAGCATCTGCAGTTCTTTCCTACACATAAACTGAAGCTGTGCTTCAAGTTGCATGCTGCAGTTAGCTACTTAAATTATAGTTGCTTATACACCACACCTCCTGTAATTAATCAGGTGAAATTCAAACACAGAACTCCATGCGATTGATTTGACAGAACTTCAGTCTTGAAAAGTTAACAGCACTTTCGATGTGAGCAATGAGAAATTGATTCACAGGCTTTTGTGTGGAAGACTTTCCTCAGACTGTCATGTGTTGAAAGACTGGAGTGGCTAGGCTTGTATACACTGGAATTTAGAAGGATGAGAGGGGATCTTATCGAATCATATAAGATTATTAAGGGGTTGGACACATTAGAGACAGGAAACATGTTCCCAATGTTGGGGGAGTCCAGAACCAGGGGCCACAGTTTAAGATTAAGGGGTAGGCCATTTAGAACGGAGATGAGGAAAAACCTTTTCACAGAGAGTTGTGAATCTGTGGAATTCTCTGCCTCAGAAGGCAGTGGAGGCCAATTCTCTGAATGCATTCAAGAGAGAGCTAGATAGAGCTCTTAAGGATAGCGGAGTCAGGGGGTATGGGGAGAAGGCAGGAACGGGGTACTGATTGAGAATGATCAGCCATGATCGCATTGAATGGTGGTGCTGGCTCGAAGGGCCGAATGGCCTCCTCCTGCACCTATTGTCTATTGTCTCAGGTGGGAGGCTGCAAGGTGGCTGTGACTTCAATTGACATGCACTGCACTTCCCACACGACCCTGGAAATTTGCAGCCCGTTCTTAAACAACATCTTATTGAATCACGTCTGACCCCTTGCATGTTTCTCAAGAAAATAGATGGACGAAGCCCGTGGAACAAACAGATGTAGGGCAACTGTGGAGTACCACTGCGATCCACTGTGTGAGTTTTAGCCTTTTGAATTTCTTTTATTTCTTCCTAGGATGTTGTTGTAGATACCAGGGCATTTCGTAGAAGCCATGAACTGCAGATGCTGGTTTGCAAAATGAGGCACAAAGTGCCGGAGTAACTCAACGTGTCAGGCAGCATCTCAGTAGAACATGGAGAGGTGACGCTTTGGGTTGGGACCCTTTTCAATCCCATCTTGTTGTGCCTAACAAGGCATTTAGTGTTTCTTTTCAATAGGTGCTGGCGAACTGCAGAAGATCCTTGCAGGGAAGGTGGTAGGGAAGCCATCTCAATGGGTGATAGTTCCAAGCCCAGGTGGTACGTAGCTAACAAAATTATCTATCCTGCCCATTAATTGTTCTCCTCTTTCTGGTCAAAAACATCAACTGTTTGCCCTCTGTATTTTGCCCTTGGTTGGGGTCTTGATAGGGTTGCCAACTGTCCCGTATTAGCCGGGACATCCCATATTTTGGCCTAAATTTGTTTGTCCCGTATGGGACCGCCCTTGTCTCATATTAGGCACGGGGGCGCTGTAGGCCTGGACACTGTAGGCCCAGACAGTGTAGGCCCGGACGCTGTAGGCCCGGACACTGTTGGCCCGGGGGGCGCTGTAGGCCTGGACACTGTAGACCCAGACAGTGTAGGCCCGGACACTGTAGGCCCGGACACCGGAGACCCGGACACTTTAGGCCCAGACACTGTAGGCCTGGACACTGTAGGCCCAGACACTGTAGGCCTGAACACTGTAGGCCCAGACAGTGTAGGCCCGGACGCTGTAGGCCCGGACATTGTAGGCCCGGACACTTTAGGCCCGGACACTGTAGGCCCAGACACTGTAGGCCCGGACACTGTAGGCCCAGACAGTGTTGGCCCGGACACTGTAGGCCCGGACACTGTAGGCCCAGGGGCAGCTGAAGGCCCGGACAGTGTAGGCCTGGACACTGTAGGCTCAAGAGCCGCTGTAGGCCCGGACACTGTAGGCTAACAGAGTGTGTTCGGGGAGCGAGGCCGAGTGTGTTTGCCTAATGGAGGTTGCATAGCAACCCGCCTCCTGGCCCGGGCGGCCGCCATTGGTGGAGCGGGAGCACGTGGCTGCTGCCTGGGTGAAGTCACGCGGGGCACTGGGCGGTGACGTCACCTTTTGTCCCTTATTTGGGAGTGAGATAGTTGGCACCCCTAGACACACACCAGGGATGGATCCATACTCCTGAGCTGGGGCTTTGCCTTCACAGCAGGAATAAGAGGAATTCAAGCCCAGGATGGTTGCTTCTCTCGACATATTTCCCTTCACGATCTGCATCTTTTCTGAATGTGTCACACCCCTGTGTAAATCCTTCACTCGTATCGCCTTTTCACCGTACACTAAGTTGGAATCTGGCTTGCTAAGAGACAGCGTTCAATGATAATGGGGATGAGAGTGACTTTGTGCAGCGGTGTGAAACACATGAGTGTGAGCCCTAGCTTCCTCACACCCCTCAGCCAAAATCAGTGCAGCTGAAATAATTCAGAGAGCTGTAAAACAGAGTGGTAGCCCTTGTTTTACAATTACCTTCAGTGCACTTTGTTGAAAAAAAGTAAGCAATCCATTAAAGGCTTCCACTTGTAAAAATGCAAGGCATCCATGTTATGTCTGGACTGAATGCTGATCCAGGCTGTAAGTGAAGCATTGTGTGTATCATGATACAGCAAGTAATCCCAGGATAGGGCGAGTGCAGGAGTTTTCTCCAGATGGGTACAAATGTTTAGATATCTGAATCTATATTTCGATTAGCACACGCAATGAGAGACACGTCTCATTATTTGTGTGCGGCTACATATCACAAACGACTTTTGCTAATGGGCGTCAAGATGATAAATTGAAACATTCCGTGGTGCAAGGTTGCCTTGACCTGAGCAACACAGTTCAGAGACAAACGCACAAGTGTGAAGGGTCATAAACTGATGACCTTTTTACAGGTGTTTGGACTCAAAGGTCTTTCTTAAGTTACAGAAAACCTAAACTCTGCATCTGACTGGCCGAGCAACGCTCAAAGCCAGTTGACATAAGGCTATGCTCTGGGACTGTGCACCACTCAGTCCTCCCTGCACAGTCTGTGGGCTCAGTCTCACAGGGGAATTCAGCAGCTGTACATCTTTGTTCCACACTAGGGTTGCCAACTGTCCCGTATTAGCCGGGACATCCCGTATTTTGGGCTAAATTGGCTTGTCCCGCACGGGACCACCCGCATTAGGCTCAGGGTCGCTGTAGGCCCGGATGCTGTAGGAAAAAAAACTGCAGAATCTGGTTATAATCTGTGCCTACCTTCCAAACAGTGTAGGTGAGGGCAGAGTAGGCCCGGAGGCCTGGGCGCCGACTAACGGAGGTTGCGTAGCAACCCGCCTCCCGGCCCGGGTGACTATCATTGGTGGGTGAAGTCACGTGGGGCGCGGGGCGGTGACGTCACCTTACGTCACTCCCGTATTTGGGAGTGCTATAGTTGGCACCCCTACTCTGAACCCAAACTAATGTTTTGATGCCAGTGTATTCACGTACTTTATAACCAAGTAGACTGGAGCTTCGCGTGGAAAGGAATGGTTAACAAAATTCTGCATCCACATGCAACTCCTCTGCAAACGAAATAGGCCCACATTCAGCAAGACCTATGCAAAGTTCAGGCATGGTTTAGTTTAGTTTAGAGATACAGCGCAGAAACAGGCTCGACAGCCCACCGGGTCCGCGCCGACCAGCGATCCCCGCACATTAACACTATCCTACACACACGAGAGACAATTTACACTTATACCAAGTCAATTAACCTACAAACTTGTACGTCTTTGGAATGTGGGAGGAAACCGAAGATCTTGGAGAAAATCCAGGCAGGTCACGGGGAGAACGTACAAACTCGGTACAGACGGCACCCGTAGTCGGGATTGAACCCGGGTCTCCGGCGCTGCATTCGCTGTAAGGCAGCAACTCTACCGCTGCGCCACCGTGACCGCATCTGATGTCGCAACTAACATTCGGACTGCAGAAGAGCCGGATAAAGAAAATCTCCTTTCAATGGTGTCACCATCACTCCACCATAAACATCCTGGAAGACACCATTCAGCAGAAACTGGCCCATTAATTCCATAGCTTCAGGAGCTGAGGCTGGGCATCTATCTCGTGGTGTACGCCTCACCACCTGACACTCAAAGCCTTGCCGACAATTAAAAGGCGAAATTCAAAACTGTGGCTGGATCTTGGTTGGATTAGTGCTTCTCCAACCACACTCAAGCTTGTCAATGCAATCAGAAGTCAGCAGAGAACATAATTGTACCCCACCCTAAACATTTGCCACCCTAAACATTTATTGCCTCCACCACTGATGTACAGGGGCCGTAGTGTTTAGCATCTTCTACAAGTGTACAGAACCTCTACAGTGGGGAGCATGTTGACTGGTTGCTTCACAGCCTGGTTCGGCAACTCCAATGCCCAGGAATGGAAGATGATTGCACAAATTGTTGTACACTCACTCCCCCGTCCAACAAGGGTACTGACCTCCCCAAAATCGAAGGGATCTAGAGGAGGTGCTGCTGCAAAAAGGTAGCCAGCATTATCAGGAACCCACTCCTGCCATCAGAAAGAAGGCCGAGGAGCCTGAGTTCTCCAGTCTGAAGAAGGGCCTCGACCTGAAACGTTCCCCATTCCTTCTCTCCTGAGATGCTGCCTGACCTGCTGAGTTACTCCAGCATTTTGTGTCTACCTTTTGAATATTCTGGTATTTCAGTCAGTCAGCTTTGAACAAGCGATTCATTTTATTGCTAAAAGGGGTTCCTCATTTGTTGGTGAATAGGCCCAGCCCAACTCACAATGGTAAGATTAACTTTGCAAAAATGGTTCAGTTAAGCTTCTTACAGATAAGTCCTACCTTACAACTAGGTGCTTACATACCTTTGAGATATTTGTTCCGAACATAAGGTGATAGGAGTAGAATTAGGCCATTCGGCTCATCAAATCTCCTCCGCCATTCAATCATGGCTGATCTATCTCTCTCTCCTAACCCCATTCTCCTGCCTTCTCCCCATAACCCACGACACCTGTACTAATCAAGAATCTATCTATCTCTGCCTTAAAAATATCCACTGACTTGGCCTCCACAGCCTTCTGTGGCAAAGAATCCCACAGATTCACCACCCTCTGACTAAAGCAATTCCTCCTCATCTCCTTCCTAAAAGAATGTCCTTTAATTCTGAGGCTGTGACCTCCAGTCCTAGACTCTCCCACTAGTGGAAACATCCTCTCCACATCCATTCTATCCAAGCCGTTCACATTTCTGTCAGTTTTAATGAGGTTCCCCTTCATTCTTCTAAACTCCAGAGAGTACAGGCCCAGTGCCGACAAACACTCATCATAGATTAACCCACTCATTCCTGGGACCATTCTTGTAAACACCCTTGCTGCCTTTTTTACTTCTTGTTTCACTTCACGGTCCTGGGATTGCATGGTCAGTGCACACGGATGTTTTGGGAAGCACCCCTGGAACTGCTAAAGGACCTGTCCCACAGGTGATGTTTTAGGCGACTACAGGTGACTAGGCTGTCTCCACACGGTCGTCGGGGTGTCGCCTGTACGGTCGTGAGTCGTCTCAAAAGAGTCGTGGCGTCTTTCTGGTCGCCGCTGGATTTTCAGAATGTGGACATTTTTTTGGCAACAGTGGGTTTGACGCCAATGAGCGTAGCTTGACATCAACCTGACGTGGGTGCAGTCGTAGGTTGTCACCAGGTGACGTAGGTTGTCGCCGGTGCTAACATTGGTGAATTCCATTGGCGACTCCCTACGTCAACCTACGTCAACCGGCGACAGGTACCGGCGTCAAAACCGGAGGACAAAATGCCGTGAATTGTCTTCAGTTGTCGCCGACAGGGTCGTAGTTTGTCGTAGCTTGTCGCGGGTGGACGTAGGTTGACTTCGGTTGTCGTAGGTTGTCGCCTGTGTGGTCGTAGGTTGTCGTAGGTGCGGTCGTAGGTGGACGTCCTACTCGCGACGATTGGGTCGCCGGTTGTCAGTAGCTTGCCGTAGCTTGACATCGACTATGTGGTAGGTTGTTGTAGCTTGTCATAAACATTGTCGTAGGGGGGGGTCCAGTCGCCGGTTTTTCAGCAACCTGCTACGACTATGACAGTCGCCGGCAGTCGTCTAAAACACCACCTAAGTGGGATAGGCCCTTTACACTCTGCTCTGCCTACATCTTTGTGTAATAACAATTGGGAAGAAAAAGAGACTTAGCAAAAGCAGTTGGAATTTCATGTTTCTGCGATTGCCTGATTTTGTGCCAAATCCTCAGTGGGTAATTGGGAGATCGCCAGTGGAAATCCCAATGCAAACTATGGAGCAAAAAAAAAAAAACGGTGGTGGGAATTGCAGGCTGGGACAAGTCTATCACGGACCCGGAGAAATATGAAGTCATCAATGTGGCTTCAAGGTGCAAAGTCATGCTTAAAAAATCTGTTGGAATTCTCTGTGGAAGCGGTGGGATTTCTGAATAAAGGGAGCTCTATTAACATTGTTTATTTAGACTTTGGTAAGGTTTTTGAAACAGCACCAGAAAGAAGTATGCTGCCAAATGCTTGAGAAGTGTGGAATGGGTGGGCAGTTACTGAAGTGGATGGACGTGTGGGCTATGCCAAATGAGACAAGACGTTCCTTGTGGAGGGAACTGGTGCAGCCCTAATGCTGGAAGGATCAGGGCTCAAGCCTTTTACATTTCGATTCTCTGCCAATGATCTGGAAATGGAGAAATCTACCGACAGCGGAACAGAGGATTTAGAATGACAGGAATTTAGGTAGCTTATGAAAATTGACGAGAAACAATCAATTGAATCCAATGTGGATAAATGGAAAATAATGAAAGCAAGGAAGATGAATAATTACTGAAACTCCAAAGCCGTCAGTCAGCAGAATACAATAAAGGACAAATATTAATAGACATACGAGGGGCAAAATAGAGTGGGATCCAAATCTGCCCCAATGGCCGGGTGCAGAGGGTCATGATTGATATTTTAAAAAGTTAATTCAAGGGATTTGGGCTTCACAGACCAAGCCAGCATTTAATTGCCCCTCTATGTTGCCCTTGAGAAAGTGGTTGTGAACTGCCTTCTTGAATCACCCAAGACTCCCAAAGCTGTTAAGAAGGGAATTCCAAGATGTTGACCCAGTGACAGTGAGGGAATAGGGCTATTTCCAAGTCGGGGCAGTGTATGGCTAGGAGGGCAGATGGAGATGGTGATGTGCTCATCATCTTGTTGCCCTGATCCTTCTAGCTGGCAGAAATTGTGGGTTAGGAAGGTGCTGCCGAAGACATTTTGATGTGTTGATATGGGGCATCACACGCCGACAGCTCTGCGTGTTGGTGGTGGAATGAATGGATGGATGGATGGATGGATTGTCGATCCACCAGGGCTGCCATGTCTTCAACGGTGTCAACGTTCTTGGGCCTTGTTGAAGCCGCACTCTTCAAGAAAGTATGTATCACAATCCTGGCATGAGCCTTGGAGGTAGGAGGTGAGTTGTTTATGAGACAGGGTTCCTGGTCTCTGGTCTGCTCGTGTTGTTACGCTGTGACTGTGGTTGGTCCAGTTAAATTTCTGGCAAAATGGTAATCATTGGCATACTGATAGTAGGGGGATTTGTGCTGCCATTGAATGGCAGGGGCTGATAGCTTGATTTTCTCTTGTTGGATATTGCCATTGCCTGCACTCATGTGGCTGTTACTTGCCACATTTCAACTCAGGTCTGGGCATCGTCCATGTTTTGCTGTATTCGGATACGGATTACTTCATTACCTCAGGCAGCATTTCTCAACCGGGGTTTCCAGGAACCCCAGGGTTCCGCGAGAGGTCGCTAGGTGTTCCGAGAGAAATAGTGATAAATAGGCTAATCATATGTAAATGCATTTTTGAGTCATTTTTGTGTTTAATTTCATATTCGTAATTTTATTATACACGTACGGCATATTCTTGGGAAATTCGTGGGTGTTATAATAAAGTCTTCAACCTGTTATATCATTTAAAAGTATAATAATCATAGGGAATGTATTTAGTGATATACAACGATTTTTATGTACGGGTTCTCTTAGACATGAAAATTATTTCAAGGGTTCTGCAAGGGTAAAAATGTTGAGAAGCGTTGACCAAAGGAGTGATGAATGGTCCCTGACATTGTACACTCATCAGCGAAAATCCCAACTTCTGACCTTATGAACGAAGGAAGATCATCGATGAAGCAGCTGAAGATGTTTGGACCAAGGACACCATCCTGAGGAACCTCTGCAGAGGTGTCCTGGGGCCAAACTGATGGATCTCCAACCCTCATAGTCATCTTCTTTTGTGCTAGGTCTGATTCCATCAGTAGAGGGTTTGGCCCTGATTCTCATTGACTCCAGTTCAGCCACGACTTCTTGATGCCATGCTCAATCAAATACTGCCTTGATGTCAAGGGCAGTTTCTCTCTCCTCACCTCTTGAGATCAGCTCTTTTCTCCATGTTTGGACCAAGGCTGTAATGAGTTCAGGGTGGTGACTGGGAGTGGCGGCGGGTGGCGACCGGAGATGGCTGCGGGTGACGACTGAGAGTGGCGGCGGGTGGCGACCGGAGATGGCGGCGGGTGGCGACCGGAGATGGCGGCGGGTGGCGACCGGAGATGGCGGCGGGTGGCGACCGGGAGTGGCGGCGGGTGGCGACCGGAGATGGCGGCTGGTGGCGACCGGAAGTGGCGGCTGGTGGCGACCGGAGATGGCGGCGGGTGGCGACCGGAAGTGGCGGCGGGTGGCGACCGGAGATGGCGGCGGGTGGCGACCGGGAGTGGCGGCGGGTGACGACCGAGAGTGGCGGCGGGTGACGACCGGAGATGGCGGCGGGTGGCGACCGGAGATGGTGGCTGGTGGCGACCGGAGATGGCGGCTGGTGGCGACCGGAGATGGCGGCGGGTGGCGACCGGAAGTGGCGGCGGGTGGCGACCGGAAGTGGCGGTGCTGCCCTGGAGCTGCGGCTCGCCAGCAGTCTGGTTGTCTTTCTTCTTTCCTTGTCTATTTGTTAGTGTTAGATGTACGTAACAGCCTATATTTATCTGTGTATTATGTGGGGGTTGGGGTGTGGTGGGGGAAACCCTTTTTTAAATCTCTTCCTCAATGGAGACGCGACCCTTTTCCGTGTCGTATCTCCGTTTGCGCTGCGGCCTAACATCGTGGAGTTGGCGGCTCCGGTTGCAGGGCCTGGACTTACCATCTCCGAGCTGGCCGACTCTCGGAGGCTGTGGTGGCGCTGTGACCGTGGCTGCGACTTTACCTTCGGAGGTTTCGGCCGTGGGCTCAGGAGCTCGCAGGTCCTTGGCTGGCGACCGGGTTTCGGGAACTCCAGCCGTAGCAGATTTGACCGCACCGAATCGCAAGGCTCGATCGGCCCGTTACAGGACCTTCATCGCCCTGCGCGGCTCGGCCGCGGGACCTTCATCGCCCGGCGAGGGCTTCAAAAATCGGGAGCCTCGATCGCCTCGAAGCAGCAGTCTGGCTGTCTGACTGCGGGAGAAAAACAAAGGAGAAGATAAGACTTTTCTGTGCCTTCCAACGCAGTATGGGGGTGCCTGGAGGAGTCATTGTGCTGGTTGTCTATGTTAAACTTATGTAATTGTGTGCCTTGCGCTCTTTACTGTCATGACTGCATGCCATTCAAATTTATTTTTGAATGCCAATAAAGGCAACTTGTATTTGTATTTGAGTGACTTTGGCAGAATCCAAAATAAGCTTCTATGAGCAGGATGTTGCTGAGGGCTACTAGATAGCACTGTCCATTATCCCAGCCATCAGTTTGCTGAGCGTTGTGACAGTATGTGCTGCTTCCTGGGGACTGGACACTGCAGGACAGTTTTCCCCATTGTCAGGTAGATGTTCTGGAATAGGCAATTCTTCCACGTCAATTGGATAAAATACAGTGGATGAATTAGCAAACAATGTTGTTTCACACAGGTATATCGGTTATAATGCAGTATTGCTTGGGAGCTAGAGAACAACTTCAAAGTTACTTTGGACTTTTGCCAGCAGAAAAAAAAGCTGTCTTGCGGAAAAAAAACAGTCAAGGGGGGAAAAACTATTTCCCTGGAACCTTCTTGTAGTAATCAGTTAACATTATCGCTAAAAAATACATTCTGTCAGTTTCACCACAGGTCGCCATTGAAATTGTCAGGCAATTGTTCTATTGACTCATGTGCAATGATGAGGAATAGATTGGGTAGATGCACAGTCTCTTGCCCAGAGTAGGGGAATCGAGGACCAGAGGACAGAGGTTTAAAGTGAAAGGGAAAAGATTTAATAGGAATCTGAAAGGTGACTTTTTCTTTCAAAGGGTGGTGGGTGTATGAAACAAGCTGCCAGAGGAGGTAGTTGAGGCTGGGACTATCCCAACGCTTAAGAAACAATTAGACAGGTACATAGATAGGACAGGTTTGGAGGGATATGGACTAAACGCGGGCAGGTGGGACTAGTGTAGCAGGGACATGTTGGCTGGTGTGGGCAAGTTCGGCTGAAGGGCCTGTTTCAACACTGTATCATTCTATCACTCTATCACTCTATGACACTTAGGAATGCAACTAATATGTTAGCAGAACTACCTGAACTATTGGTGGAATGCTTTCACGGCCTGCAGCCTTTGCTTTATCCAATGCCTTTCGCCATTCCTTCATGTCACATGGACTGAACCAAATTGGTTGAGGGTTGGAGTCTATCATACTGGGCTCCACTGGAGGAGGCCATGATGGCCTTGGCACTTCTGGCTGAAGGTCCTTGCAAATTCCTTAGGCTTTTACTTTCGCACAGATGTGCTGGACTCTCTTGTGAGTTGATTAATAGTCCATCACCATTCACAACCAGAGATGATAAAACTGCACCACTTTGGTCTGATCTGTTGGGTGTAGGGCTGCTTAGCCCGGTGTATTGCATACTGTTTATGTTGTCCTGACTGGTGGATTCACAAGGTTGATCCCTCATTCTGAGGTCTGCCATCCTGTGATTTCCATTGACCAAGTGTTGATGCCCTGAATCGATGGTGATGATAGAATGGAGTTTCACTTGGAGGATGTGCAGCTCACTAGATTTATAAAGCAGCCGTCAGTGTCCTGGAGTGACCGATCCAAGGCAAGCAGGCACTATTTTTTTTTAATTAATTTTTTTACAAATAATTTATTCCAAAACAAAACAAACAATCAAAGTAGTAACGCGATCAAATCAGAAGCTGCCCGTATTGGCAGTTTACAAACAAAACGGTTATCAGATTACAATTCTGCCAACTTTGTCAATAATACATTCGACCTCCCGCGGCGACCAGCGTTCACGGAAGGCCTCCAGAGTCCCCATGGACACCGCGTGTTCCCTCTCCAGGGACACGCGGGCACGGATGTAACCCCGGAAGAGGGGCGGGCAGCCGACCCCTGTGCAGCTGTCGACTACCCGCTGCCTGGACCCACGGATGGCCATCTTGGCCAAGTAGGCACTATTGGGAGTGGCCGTGTTGGGAGAAGTTATGTGAATGGCGGTGCTGGGTCGAAGGGCTGAATGGCCTTCTCTTGCTCCTGTTTTCTATGTTTTCTCTGTGTTGAGGAGATCTGCTGTGTTTTGAGGGTATGTGCTGAGGCTTTGGCTCAAGAGATTTCAATGACGAGGCTGAGCACTGCTTTCAGATGAGCTCAGGATGGGCCGGGAGAATGGGAACATCATAGATAAGAGTCATCGAGAGGTGGTCACACCGAGGCACAGGCTGAAAGTAGATAGGTGACCACTGAGGAAGGGAATTAGCAGAGTGCAGGAATTCCCCTTGAGCTCGATTCCCTCACCACCTCCCACAGTCCCAATGCAACATCAGTATCTTTTAGCACCCAGCCAACTTGGCATTGCTGGTTTAGTTTAGAGATACAGCGCGGAAACAGGTCCTTCGGCCCACCGGGACCGTGCCGACCAGCGATCCCCACACATTAACACTATCCTACACCCACTAGGGACAATTTTTACATTCACCAAGTCAATTAACCTACATACCTGTACGTCTTTGGAGTGTGGGAGGAAACCGGAGATCTCGGAGAAAACTCACGCAGGACATGGGGAGAACGTACAAACTCTGTACAGACAGCACCCGTAGTCGGGATCGAACCCGGGTGTCTGGCGCTGCATTCACTGTAAGGCAGCAACTCTACCGCTGCACCACCGTGGCTGTGGTGTTTCCAAGCAACTCATAAGTTCATAAGTCATAGGAGCAGAAATAGGCCATTTGGCCCATCAAGTCTACCTCGCCATTCAGTCATGGCTGATTTATCTTTCCCTCTCAACCCCATTCTCCTGTCTTCTCCCCATAACCCTTGACACCATTACCAATCAAGTATCTGTTGATCTCTGCCTTGAAAGTACCCAATGACTTGGCCTCCACAGCCGCCTGTGCCAATGAATTCCACAGATTCACCACCCTCTGACTAAAGAAATTCCTCCTCATCACCTTTCGAAAGGTACATCCTTTTATTCTGAGGCTGTGCCCTCTGGTTCTAGACTCTCCCACTAGTGGAAACATCCTCTCGTCATCCACTCTATCCAGGCCGCTCAGTATTCGACAAGTCTCAGTGAGGTTCCCCCTCATCCTTCTCGACTCCAGCGGGTAAAACGAAGTGCAGTCAAATGCTCATCATATGTTAACCCATTCATTCTCCTAAACCCAATCTGGACCCTTTCCAACACCATCACATCCTTGCTCAGATGTGGGGCCCAAAACTGCTCACAATACTCCGAGTGTGGTCTGACCAGAACCTGGCCGGGCCTCACTCTTGGTGATGGATGTTGAATTCCACAACCCAGTAGAAATTCTGCACCTTGGGCCTTGCTCTGAAGAAGGGTCTCGACCTGAAACATCACCCATTCCTTCTCTCCTGAGATGCTGCCTGACCCGCTGAGTTACTCCAACATTTTTGTCTACCATGGTTTTGTGAAGGGAAGATCTTGCCTGACGAATCTGCTAGAGTTCTTTGTGGAAGTTAATAGCAGGACAGATAGAGGGGAGGCTGTAGATGTTGTTTACCTAGATTTTCAGGCCTTCGATAAGGTGCCACACGTCAGGCTGTTAGGGAAGATGAGAGCCCATGGTATTAAAGGGCAGATACTAGCATGGATAGTGGGTTGGCTGGATGGAAGAAGGCAAAGAGTTGCAATAAAAGGTCGCTGTTTCAGGTTGGCTGAACTAGCAGAGTTCCGCAGGGCTCGGTGCTGGGGCCGCTACTCTTCACATTGCATATTAATGATTTGGATGAGGGGATTGAAGGCTTTGTGGCCAAGTTTGCAGATGATGCTAGGATAGGTGGAGGGGCAGGGACTCTGTAGAAGGACTTGGACAGGTTGGGAGAGTGAGCAGAGAAGTGGCTGATGAAATTCAGTGTAGCAAAGTGCGGAGTCATGCATTTTTGTAATAACTATAAAGGCGTAGATTATTTTCTAAATGGAGAGAGAATCCAGAAATCGGAGGCACAAAGGGACTTGGGAGTGCTGGTGCAGAATCCCAAAAAGTTAATCTGCACGTTGAGTAAGGAAGGCAAATTCAATTATAGCATTTATATCAAGAGGACTGGAATACAAAAACAGGGATGTAATGCTGAGGCTCTATAAGGTGCTGGTCAGGCCGCATTTGGAGTATTGTGAGCAAATTTGGTCCCGTATCTGAGGAGGGATGTGCTGGCTCTGGAGAGGGTCCAGAGGAGGTTTACAAGGATGATCCCAGGAATGAGTGGGTTAACATATGATGAGCGTTTGACAGCACTGGGCCTGTACTCGCTGGAGTTTAGAAGGTTGAGGGGGGACCTCATTGAAACTTACAGAATAATGAAAGGCATGGATAGAGTGGATGTGGAAAGGATGTTTCCACTGGTGGGAGAGTCTAGGACCAGAGTCACAGCCTCAGAATTAAAGGGCGCTCTTTTAGAAAGGAGGTGAGGAGGAACTTCTTCGTCAGAGGGTAGTTAATCTGCGGAACTCATTGCCACAGAGGGCTGTGGAGGCCAAGTCAGTGGATATTTTTAAGGCAGAGATGGACAAATTCTTGATTAGAACGGGTGTCAAGGGTTATGGGGAGAAGGCAGGAGAATGGGATTAGGAGGCAGAGATCAGAATTCTACTCCTATAGCTTGTGAACTTGTGAACTTGTGAGCTGCCTCTGCTGGGACAGTCCTGCTGGTGGCACAGGACACACCCAGGGATGGACGTGTTGGTAAGTGGTACAGCAAGGTATGATCCTGCCATGTGATAACATCAGGCTCGACTAGGCTGTGAGATGGCGCTCCCAATTCCCCAACAGGCCTCTGCATGTTGGCATGGAGGACGGTGCAAGGTTGACAGGACGGTTGTTGCTATTGCTACTTGCTATGCCTTGGTTGGATATAGGCGAGCTGTCTGGTGTTGTTTCTTTGTGGATTTCCAGCAGTTTATTACAACTGAATAACTTTAATTAATTAATTAAAATCGTTGAGAACATTAGTGGCGCAGTGGTGCTGGTTTGCGACGGGCACGGTGACGGACACCCCACACATCTCTGTCCTCCAAACAGCTGGCCAGCTCCTCTGTTGTCTCTACATATGCGTCTTCCATCAACGTCTTCAGCATGGTCTTGTCTGGTGGTCCCGGGTTCCGTCTTCCATGGGTGGGTTCCCACAGCACAACCTTGTTTGCTGGTGTTTCTGGGTGGCGGTGGCAATGACCAGCGAGCCTCATCCTTCTCCACCTGATCTTCTCGGTCAGAGGTGAAATCTCCCCGTAGAGCTGGGCGTTGGTGGTGACATTTTGAACTTTTTGGAGCATTCGGGTGTAGACACCATCGAGAGACTTGGACAGTGCTCCAGTGAGAGACCATGCTTCAACCCGTACATTGTCTCTACAGTTGCATGGATGAATCTCAGTTTGAGACCCTTGGACATCCGAGACGTCCAGATTTTCCCCATGTTATTGAGGGCTTTCCATGTGAGCGCTTTCCGGACCTTGATGTCATTCTCCGAGCCCTGCATCCTCACTCCCAGTTATAACTTGCTCAGTCTTTACAGCGTAAAGGAAGAATGAACCGCATTGCTGTGAGTCTGTACTCTTGTGAATCTTACCAGACGAGGCAAGGATGGCAGATTTCCTTCTCTGCTGGATATTAGAGAAACAGATGGGTCTTTACAAGAATCAACCATTGTTTTAAGGATAACATTTGACTTTCTAATTCCAGGATTTGAATTTGACTTTATCAGCATCTGCCGTGGTGTGAGTCAGACCCAGGTTCCCATGACTTTTCCCTGGGTATATAGTTCATTAATCCAGTGATAATCCAACGTGTCATCAATTGATTGTTGTCTTGATGACTCAAAGGCTGTTATAGGTGCGGTTCAACATTCAAGCCTTAATCCTTGCCCCCTGGTCAATGTTAATGAATATGAATGGGCCAAAATGCGATAAACATTGTTTACACGATAAACAAACTGGCAGATCATACAATAGAAGAGAGAAGTGAAAAAGGGAATCAAATCCAGACAGGTGAAAGGAATTACTCTCAGGGAGGTGCAACATTACAAGAGACTACAAAATAAATGGGAAGATATTGGGAAAAGTGGAGTGTGGAACCACAGAGGCCTGAGGGTAGCAGCGTTAGTAGATACAGTAAGCTCGTAAAAACAAACATATGTCATGTTTTCCATAATGAGCCAGGTGACAGAATGTGAGAGGGTGGAGGATATGCTGGAGTTGTACGCCATGCTTGCTAGGCCCCAACTTAAGTATTGTGCAAAGTTTTCGTCACCTCATTACACGATTAACGTAATTGCACTGCGGAGCGTTACAAAGGGGAATCAGGAGGAATTTGGCGGGACTGGAAAATGTTAATTCCGATGACAGGTTGGACAGGCTGGTATTATTTCTGTTTGACATGGAGGACGATGAGGTGAGACTTAATAGAGGAGTATAACATTAGGAGGCAACTCGATAGATTATGAGACATTGCTGTGGGAAGAACTCATTAGCTGATCGGACATAAATCAAGGGGCATAGATCTAAAGTAGTTGGTAGAAGCAGGTACGGTCGCAATGTTTGAGAAACATTCAGACAGGTGCACTTCTGCACCTGGGACAGGACAGGTCTAGAGGGATATGGGCCAAACACGGGCAGGTGGGACAAGTGTAGATGGGACGTTGTTGGTCGGTGTGGATACGTTGGGCTGAAGGGCCCGTTTCCACGCTGTATCACTCAATGACTCTCTGTGATTAAAAGGGAGGTGAGGACAACTTTGTTTTCACTCAGGAGGTTGTAGGGGCCTGAAACCTGTGGTCTGAAGGTGGAGTACTGCTAAAAGGTTCTTGTCTGTAAAGCTTGAGGAGTTGACTGCTTCAAAGCAATGGGTCGTGCTGGAAGTTAGTATTAGAAGGAGTAATTTGTTTCTGACCAGCATGGACATGAGGGGAAAGTGACCTCCATTAGTACTGTAAACCTCAATGATTTTTGGCTACATAATTGTAACACTACATTTAAAAGTGTGGGACTGACTCAACACAGGATATAATCTCTTTGTGCAGGATGACTTTATTTTCACACGCATTCCCAGTTATAATCATTATATTACAGAAAGAACGCTGTGGTCAGAAAGAGAGGTACAGTGAAGATTATTCCCAGTTTTCGGCTCAGTTCAGTTTAGTTTATTGTCACGTGTACCGAGGTACAGGGAAAAGCTTTTGTTTTTCCAAAGACGTACAGCTTTGTAGTTTAGGAAGAAAAACTCGCCCCCTGCCCTGACATCAGTATGAAGAAGGTTCTTGACCCGAAACGTCACCCATTCCCTCTCTCCTAGATGCTGCCTGACCTGCTGAGTTACTCCAGCATTCTGTGATACGCTTAGATACATGATAAGGGAATATCGTTGATGTTCACACTGGTAGGCTGTGATTAGTCGGTTACTACAGGGATTCACAGTAATTGACCAGTTACAATCTATATCAACAGTTTGACTGAGGAAACTCAACATAACAATATTATTAAGCTTGCTGATGATATAAAACTAAGTGGGAATATGAGGTAGAAATAAGGATGCAAAGATACCTCAAAGAAATACAGAAAAACTAAGTGAATGACAACCTAGGAGATGGAACAATGTGCAAAAATAGACGTGCAGGTTTGCAGGTTAGGAAAATAACTGCCCCCTCCCCTGACATCAGTGTGAAGAAGGGTCTCGACCCAAAACGTCACCCATTCCTTCTCTCCAGAGATGCTGCCTGACCCGCTGAGTTACTCCAGCATTTTGTGTCTACCTTCAGGTTTGTAGTTTAATTGGCTTGGTGTAAATGTAAATGGTCCCTAGCTTGTGCGGGATAGTGTCAGTGTGCAGGGATCGCTGGTCACTGCGAACTCGATAGGCCGATGTGCCGTAACTCTAAACTAAACTGAAACGAAACTTTTGTGGCGTGCTAACCAGTCAGCAGAAAGACATTACATGATTACAATCAATCCATTTAGACATTTCAGTCACAAACGTCGTTACAAAGCTGAGCTCGTTTATATGAAAGGAAAGACTGAGCAAGCATCCTCTTGAGGCATTCAAGACCCTTCAGGGGGCCAGCACGTTGGGCCTGTGGGAGGCGGAAATGGCCTTCAGAATGACGATGAGGGGGCTCAGAATCATCACGCAGCAGCAAGATAAATGGATTGGTCCGATGTTTCTCACAAAGCGTAGTGTATGGCTGTAATAAACCACTCAGAGGCCGTCTGCTATTTAAAGAGGTGGTTGGCTTTGGTAAGAACATTTGGTGGCGCAGCGGTAGAGTTGCCGCCTTACAGCAAATGTAGCACCGGAGACACGGATTGGATCCTGACTATGGGTGCTGCACTGTAAGGAGTTTGTACGTTCTCCCCATGACCTGCGTGGGTTTTCTCCGAGATCTTCGGTTTCCTCCCACACTCCAAGGACGTACAGGTTAATTGGCTTGGTAAATGTTTTGTTTAATTGCCCCTAGGATAGTGTTAATGTGCGGGGATCGCTGGTCGGAGGTGGGCCGAAGGGGCCTGTTTCCGCGCTGTATCTCTAAACTAAACTAAACCGAACCTGAGGAATATGGGACAAAAAAGCTTTTGGACTTTTGAGATTGGGGAAATGGAACATGGGAATAGACAGCAACAGTAATGATCAGTGTGCAGGAAGGAACTGCAGATGCTGGTTTACACCGAAGATAGACACAAAATGCTGGAGTAACTCAGCGGGACAGGCAGCATCACTGAAGAGAAGGATTGGGTGACGTTTTGGATCTGAAGAACTGTCTCTATCCAGAGATGCTGCTTGTCCCACTGAGTTACTCCAGCAGTTTGTGTCTATCTTCACAATAATGATCAATCTCCCCTTATATTCCTGTGTTACATCCTGGATAAAACTCCATCATCTCTAGTTCACCGTTTTGTTTAGCTTTATACTCTCCTGAGGTAAACAATGACTCAATTCCCATTATACCTCTCAACATATGATCCTTAAGTGTTACTAAGCAGAAGCAGCAACGATCTAACTTTTATTTTTCACGTTCAGAGTTTTCCTGATTATTTACGGTTGTCTTTACTGAGATAATTAGAAAAATGGAAGAGCATTTTTGCAGGGAGCTCCATCGCTGGATGACAAAGACTGAGGTTTGCAGACATAATACGTGTCTGCAGCATGATAGTCGATCCGACCCTTCAAACACGTGCTCAGTCCGCCTAAACCTACTGGATCTCCCAGCTGCTAAACACTTTAACTCCCCCTCCCATTCCCAATCTGACCTTTCTGTCCTGGGCCTCCTCCATTGTCAGAGTGAGGCCCAGCGCACATTGGAGGAACAGCACCTCATATTTCACTTGGGCAGCTTACACCCCAGCGGTACGAACATTGACTTCTCTAACTTCAAGTAACCCTTGCTTTCCCTCTCTCTCCATCCCCTCCCCCATCCCAGTTATCCAACCAGTCTGACTGTCTCTGACTACAGTTTATCTCTGTTTACATTGTTGTTACCTTCTCCCAGCTAACAATGATCTATTCTACATTTTCCTTGATCTCCATCCCCTTTGTCCTGTTTTCACACCTTACGTTTCCTTATCTATGTGTCTCCCTCTCCCCTGACATCAGTCTGAAGAGGTGTCTTGACTCGAAACGTCACCCATTCCTTCTCTCCAGAGATGCTGCCTGTCCCACTGAGTTACTCCAGCATTGTGTGCTTATCTTCAGACCAAATTAACATTTGATGACTTCAATTGTACTGCCTCAAACAAATCACAGACCATTTAGAATGAGGATATGAGCCATGGGTGTGAAGAACATTGAGCTCAAGAGGCAGTCACAATGGTAAGAAGCAACTTTACAACAAGGCACATTCGGGACAGAATGTCATAATAAATACATACATTTTAGTTGTTGCAGTGAAGATCAAGAAACTGTAGATATTAGAAGTTTGAAATAAAAAAACAGAAAATGCTGCAAACACTCAGCTGGGCAGATATCATCAGTGGAAAGAGAAACAGAGTTAATGTAAGTTAAAGACTGTCACACATGGGAAATGGAAAATACAAGTCAGTTTTAAGTTGTAAACAAGGTATTTGAGACACAGATAGGTTAAAGGGAATAACTCTGCTAGGCTGACAGCAAAGGTGCACTGGGGATATGTTGGATGTTGTCCAGTCGATGGTTGAAGAGCAGTAGTTAGAGAGGAAAGAAAGAACAAAGAGAGAGCAAGGGAAAAGAGAGAGAGAGAAAAGAGAGAGGAGAGAGAGGGAGAGGGAAAAAGGAGAGAAAAAAGAGAGAAAAAGAGAAAAAGAGAGGAGAGAGCAAAAGAGAGCAAGAAAAGAGAAAGAGAGAGAGAGGAGAGGGGAGAGAAAGGAGAGAAAGAGAGAGAAGAAAGAGAAAAGAGAGGAAAAAAGAGAGAAGAGAGAGCAAACAAGAGTGAGAAAAGAGAGAGGGAAAAGAAAGAGGAGAGGGGAGAGGAAGGGAGGGAAAGAAAGAGAGAGGAGAGAGAGAAAAAAAAGAGGAGAGTGCAAACGGGAGCGAGAAAAGAGAGAGAAAAGAGAGAGAGATGAGAAAGAGAGGAGAGAGAGGAGACAGAGAGGAGAAGAGAGAGAAGAGAGAGAGAGAGAGAGAGAGAGAGAGAGAGAGAGAGAGAGAGAGAGAGAGAGAGAGAGAGAGAGACAGAAAAGAGAGAGACAGAAAAGAGAGAGTGGAACAAAAAGTATGATGAGAAGCCAGTTAAAGTGTGAGAATCCAAACAAAGGAATATAGCAGGGTAGGAATATATGGCCAACTTTACCTCAAGTTGTAGAATTCATTTGGAGACAAGATGGTTGCAATGTGCGCAGATGGGAGATGGGTGGTCTCCTCAAACTTGCATTGGGCATCATTGTGTTAGTTTCGGGGGGGGGGGGGGGGGGGGGGCACAGACTAATAGACTAGACTAGGGGGTGGGCTGGATATTTGAGCAGGAATCTCTGGTATGCTTGGCACCAAAGATAGGCACAAAATGCTGTGATAACTCAGCGGGCCAGGCAGCTTCTCTGGAGAAACAAGCCCTATCCTTTTTCACATTTTGTGATTTACAATATTATGGGGATGCAGAAAGGCACTCAAATACTGAAACCCCCCCCACTAATCTGTCTAAACTGTCAAGGCACTGGGAATGAATTTTCTCCTCATGATCTTGATAGCAGACAAAGTCTTGTTAAACCTGTTCCTGGCCTTAGTCATTCAATGCCAAATTAGTGCCATCAGACAAGATTGAACCTATTCTCACTTCGACATCCTGCCATGTTGTTCTGGCTGAGGGGCCCGCCAAACTTTTCAGCATGATATATTTGGCACATTTTTGCTGGCCTAAGAAAAAATTAAAGAAATGTCAGTTTTATAGACAATAGGTGCAGGAGGAGGTCATTCGGCCCTTCGAGCGAGCACCGCCATTCAATGTGATCATGGCTGATCATTCTCAATCAGTACCCCGTTCCTGCCTTCTCCCCATACCCCCTGACTCCGCTATCCTTAAGAGCTCTATCTAGCTCTCTCTTGAATGCATTCAGAGAATTGGCCTCCACTGCCTTCTGAGGCAGAGAATTCCACAGATTCACAACTCTCTGACTGAAAAAGTTTTTCCTCATCTCCGTTCTAAATGGCCTACCCCTTATTCTTAAACTGTGGCCCCTTGTTCTGGACTCCCCCAACATTGGGAACATGTTTCCTGCCTCTAACGTGTCCAACCCCTTAATAATCTTATACGTTTCGATAAGATCTCCTCTCATCCTTCTAAATTTAATGAGGTTTATATGGCAACAAAAAAATAATATTCTATTTTTTAAAAGAGCTTGAAACATTGGAATATATATATACCGTAGAGATACAATTATTTATAAAACAGCAAATACAGTGCAACCAGTGGGCCTGCAGACAGTATGGAAATATCATCTATAATGGCGGACTGACCACATGTGTCTCACGGGTGGGCACTCCGCTAAGGAATCATGGAAATGTAAAATCATTATTAAGTCAGCAGCTGCATGCAAGCCCTCAACTTGATAGCCTCCCTGACGTGTAAGTTTGGAAACTGCCGAGATCGGCCCTGAAGGCCGGAGAACCGAGGAGGAGGGAGCTGCTGGCGGTGACGGACACGGTGAGTGGGCCGGTCGGTAGGAGAGGGGTAATGCCTCCAGCCCCTGCAAGGTCGGCTGCAGAAGGCGTTTCCCCCGGGACACACAGGCGGGCGGTCGGTCGGGCGAGGAGAGGGACCTCGATCGACGGGCCGAGCCAGTCGAGGGCGACGGAGGAGGCCCTGCAGCAGCCTGGGGCTTGCCTGGATCGGGAGCTGCTCCAGTACATCCAGCGCATGGACCCGACTATGGACTTTTGTAAACGGTGCCAAAATATGGTGGTGACTCGTGCACGTGTGATCAGCGCTAAAATAATTCCACCGTGCAGTGCACACGTGACAATAAACCACCATTCATATAGGCCACTAAAAAATAAGTTCCCACGCTACCACAAAACCCGCAGCACAGAACGTGTTAAGAGCTTGCTGCTGGCCGGATAAAATCCCATGGCGGGCTCCCTCCCCTCCCCTCTTCCCCATCTCCCTCCCCCCTTCCCACCACACCTCATCCCCCCTCCCCTCCCTTCTCCCCCTCCCCTCCCTTCTCCCCCTCTCTCCCCCTCCCCCTCCCCATACTGTGTGTGGGATAGTGCTAATGTGTGGGGATCGCTGGACTGAAGGGCCTGTGTCTCTAAAACTAAAAACTAAAGATGAACTTGGCATTGTGTTCAGACAGACATTGTACTGTGCTGTTCTATGTTCTTAGCGGGGTCTGTTGAAGGAGCCAGTGGTCGCAACACGGGGGTCAGAATTGATTTGACCAAAGAAGGAACAGTGCAGAATCATTTTTGTCAATGCTGACTATTGGCACCTGAAGCTATCCGGTGCTGTTAATAAGCCAACGTTGTTGCTGTCCAAACTGTTCAGTTCTGTCACATTCCCTGTCCTGTGTGATGTATTCCTCGTGTTCCTGTGTCTGATAAACAGATCTAGTGGATTGCATTCTTGCTATTGAGGGCGTGCAGCGTAGGTTCACTAGGTTAATTCCCAGAATGGCGGGACTGTCATATGTTGAAAGACTGAAACTAGAGGCCAGAGCCAGAAACTAGAGCAAAGTGTTTGAGATCCTGGCGGGGGTGTTACAGGGAGACACGCTGGCAACCTTCCTCTTTGTCATTCTCCTTGATTATGCAATGAGGCAGTCGCTCAAGGAACATGAGGACCCCGGCTTCACAATCACCCCAAGGCGTTCGAGAAGAATCGGGTCAGTCAACATGTCAGACCTCGACTTCACTGATGACATCATCCTGCTGTCAGACCAAATTGGGGAGGCCCAGGAGCTGCTGGGCAGGGTGGAGATGGAGTGTGAGAAAGTGGGCCTCCATCTCAATGCCAAGAAGACGGAGTACATGGCGTTCAACAGTGGTGACCATGAGCCTCTTAAGACCAGTGGCGGTGCATCTCTCAAGAAAGTGGAGGACATCAGGTACCTGGGAGCGAGGATGCAGAGCTCGGAGAATGACATCATGGTCCGGAAAGCGCTCGCATGGAAAGCCCTCAATAACATGGGGAAAATCTGGACGTCTCGGATGTCCAAGTCTCTCGATGGTGTCTACACCCGAATGCTCAGAAAAGATCAACAGTCAGTTGGAGAGACCACACCACCAATGCCCAGCTCTACGGGGAGATTCCACCT